>NW_012322925.1:0-1528 GCF_000151885.1 Dipodomys ordii
TCTGCTTCTCCTTCCGTATCTCCTTCTGCTTCTGCTTCTCCTTCTTTCGCTTCTCCTACTTCTGCTTCTCCTTATGCTTCTTCTGCTTCTCCTTCTTCTGATTTTCTTGCTTCTCCTTCTGCTTCTCCTTCTGCTTCTCCTTCTTCTTCTTCTTCTTCTTCTTCTTCTTCTTCTTCTTCTTCTTCTTCTACTTCTTCTATTTCTGCTTTTCCTTCTCCTTCTCCTTCTTCTGATTCTCCTTCTGTTCTGCTTCTCCTTCTGCCTCTGCTTCTTCTGCTTCTTCTATTTCTTCTACTTCTGTTTCTCCTGCTTCTGCTTCTTCTGATTCTCCTTCTTCTTCTCTTTCTCCTACGATTTCTCTTTCTTCTGCTACGCTTTCTGCTTCTCAGTCTGCTTCTTCTGTTTCTTCTGCTTCTGCCTCTCCTGATTCTGCTTCTTCTGCTTTTACTGCTTCTCCTTATGCTTCTCCTTCTTCTTCTTCTTCTTCTTCTTCTTCTTCTTGATCTTCTTCTGCTTCTGCTTCTTGTCCTTCTCCTGTTTCTTCTGCTTCTGCTTCTCCTGTTTCTCCATCTGCTGCTTCTCCTTCTGCTGCTATTTCTGCTTCTCCTGCTGCTTTTTCTTCTCCTGCTCCTTCTTCTGCTTCTCTTTCTGCTTCTCCTTCTGTTTCTCCTTGTCCTTCCCCTTCTCGTTCTTCTGCTTTTCCTTCTGCTTCTGCTTCTGCATCTTCTGCTTCTTCTGCTACTGCCTCTGCTTCTTCTGTTTCTTCTGCTTCTCCTTCTGCTTTTGCTTCTCTTTCTGCTTTGTTTCTCCTTCTGCTTCTCCAGATTCTGCTTCTTCTGCTTCTCCTTCTGCTTCAGGTTCTGCTTCTGCTTCTTCGGCTTCTTCTGCTTCTGCTTCTCCTGCTGCTGCTTCTTCTGCTTCTCCTGCTTCTCTTTCTGCTTTTCCTTCTGTTTCTGCTTCTCCTTCTGCTTCTTCTCCTTCTTGTGTTTCTTCTGCTTCTGCTTCTCCTGCTTCTGCTTCTCCTGCTTCTCGTTCTGCTTCCCTTTCTGCTTCTCCTTCTCCTTCTTCTGCTTCTCCTTCTGCTTCTGCTTCTCCTTCTGCTTCTGCTTCTGCTTCAATTTCTCCTTCTGCTTCTCATTCTGCTTCTGCGTCTTCTGTTTCTTCTGCTTCTCTTGCTTCTGCTTCTCCTGCTTCTCCTACTTCTCGTGCTGCTTCTCCTTCTGCGTCTCTTTCTGCTTCTGCTTATCCTTTTGCTTCTCCTACTCCTAATCCTTCTCTTTCGCCTTCTCCGTCTTCTTCTTCTCCTTCTCCAGCTGCTTCTGCTTCTGCTTATTCTACTATTTCTGTTTCTTCTGCTTCTGCTTCAGATTGTGCTTCTTCTGTTTCTCCTGCTTCAGATTCTGCTCCTTCGGCTTCTCCTGTTTCTTCTGCTTCTGCTACTCCTGCTCCTTCTGCTTCTCCTGCTTCTCTATCTGCTTCTCCTTCTTCTACTGCTTCTCCTTCTGCTTCTGCTTCTGCTCTTCTCCTT
>NW_012322926.1:0-1528 GCF_000151885.1 Dipodomys ordii
CTTCTTCTTCTGCTTCTCTGCTTCTCGTTCTGCTTCTCTTCGTCTGCTTCTCTTCTGCTCTGCTTCTCTTCTACTCATCTGTTCTGCTTCTCTGCTTCTCGTGCTTCTGCTTCTGCATCTCCTTCTGCTTGTGCTTGTCCTTATGCTTCTTCTTCTACTTCTGCTTCTCCTTCTCCGTTTGCTACTGCTTCTTCTGCTTTTCCTGCTTCTCCTTCTGTTTCTCCTTCTCCTTCTTGTTCTTCTTCTTTTCCTTCTGCTTCTCCTTCTGCTTCTGCATCTTCAGCTTCTTCTGCTACTGCTTCTGCTTTTTCTGTTGCTTCTGCTTCTCCTTCTGCTTTTGCTTCTCTTTCTGCTTCTGCTTCTCCTTCTGGTTCTCCTTCTTCTTCTCCAGATTCTGCTTCTTCTGCTTCTCCTTCTGCTTCAGGTTCTTCTTCTGCTTCTTCGGCTTCTTCTGCTTCTATTTCTGCATCTCCTTCTGTTTCTGCTTCTCATTCTGCTTCTGCTTCTTCTCCTTCTTCTATTTCTTCTCCTTCTGCTTCTCCCGCTTCTGCTTCTCCTTCTTCTCCTTCTGTTTCTCTTTATGATTATCCTTCTGCTTCTCCTTCTACTCCTACTGCTGCTTCTCCTTCTGCTTCTGTTTCTCCTTCTGCATCTTCTTCTGTTTCAATTTCTCCTTCTTCTGCTTTTCATTCTGCTTCTGCTTCTTCTGCTTCTGCTTCTCCTGCTTCTCCTTCTGGTTCAGGTTCTGCTTCTGCTTTTTCTGCTTCTTCTCCTTCTCCTTCTCCTGTTTCTGCTTCTTCTGCTTCTCCTGCTACTCTTTCTCCTTCTCCTTCTGCTTCTGTTTCTACTTCTACTTCTGCTTCTGCTTCTGCTCTTCTTCTTCTTCTCTTTCTTCTGCTTCTGCTTTTCCTGCTTCTTCTGCTTCTACTGCTTCTCTTTCTGCTTCTCATTCTGCTTCTTTTTCTCCTTCTGCTTCTCCTATTGCTTCTGCTGCTCTTCCTTCTCCTTCTCCTACTTCAGCTTCTCCTTCTGCTTCTGCTTCTCCTTCTGCTTCTCCTTATATTTCTCTTTCTCCTTCTCCTTCTCGTTCTTCTGCTTCTACTTCTGATTTTGCTTCTGCTACTTATGCTTCTTCTGTTTGCTATGATTCTGCTTCAGTTGCTTCTACTTCTTAGCTTCTCCTGTTTCTCCTTCTGCTTCTGTTTCTGCTTCTTCTCTTTCGGGTTCTCCTGCTTCTGTTTCTTGTGCTTCTCCTGCTTCTCTTTCTGCTACTCATTCTGCTTCTGCTTCTCCTTCTGCTTCTGCTTCTCCTCCTTCTTCTTCTCCTTCTCCTACTTCTGCTTCTCCTTCAGCTTCTGCTTCTTCTGCTTCTCCTCCTTCTCCTTCTGCATCTCCTTCTGCTTGTGCTTGTTCTTATGCTTCTTCTTCTGCTTCTGCTTCTCCTGCTTCTTTTGGTTCACCTTTTGCTTCTGCTTCTTCTGCTTTTACCTGCTTCTCCTTCGGCTTCTCCCTCTGCCTCTCCTTCTGC
>NW_012322927.1:0-1528 GCF_000151885.1 Dipodomys ordii
CAAGCGGGGGACACAAGCGGGGGACACAGCCTGACACAGCCGGGACACAGCGGGGGACACATGGAGGACTCAGCGGGACAAAGCGGGGACACACCGGTGACTCACCAGAGGACACAGCGGGGGACAAAAGCGGGACACCACAGAACACAGTGGGAAAACAGCGGGACACAGCGGGGAAACTGCGGGGACACAGGGGGACAAAGCGTGGGACACATAGGGAAACAGCGGGGGACACAGCGGGGGACACAGCGGGACACAGTGGGACACAGCGGGGCACACAGGTGGGTCACAGCGGGACCCAGCGGGAAACACAGCGAGGACACAGCGGGACCCAGCGGTACACAGTGTCGATACAGCGGGGACACAGCGTTACACAGCGTGGTACACAGCTGGGGACACAACGGGACACAGTGGGGGCACAGCGGGACACAGCGGGACACAGTGGGACACAGCGGGGACAAACCTTGAGACACAGCGGGGTACAGAGCAGGAGACAGCGGGGGACACAGCGAGGACACAGCGGGACACAGCGCTGACACTGCGGGGGACACAGCGGGGGACACAGCGGGGGACACAGCCGGACACAGCGGGACACAGCGGGGGAAACAGGGGGGACCCAGCGGGACCCAGCGCGGGACACAGCGTGGACAAATTGGGACACTGCGGGGACACAGCGGGACACAGCCGAGGACACAGCAGTACACAGCGGGACACAGCGGGTCACAGCGAGGGACACAGAGGGGTACATAGTGGGACACAGTGGGGAACACAGGGAGGACACAGCGGGACCAAGCGGGACACAGCGTCGATACAGCGGGGACACAGCGGGACACAGTGGGGTACACAGCTGGTGACACAACGGGACACAGTGGGGGACACAGCGAGGACACAGCAGAACACATCGTGGGACACAGCGAGGACACAGCGGGACACAGCGGGACACAGCGGGGACACAGCGGGACACAGCGGGGTACACAGCTGGGCACACAAAGGGACACATCGGGGGACACAGCGAGGACACAGCGGAACACAGCGTGGGACACAGCGAGGACACAGCGACACAGCGGGACACAGCAGGGACAGAGCAGTAGACACAGCGGGACACAGCGGGGGACACAGCGGGACACAGCGGGGACACAGCGGGACACAGCGGGGACACAGCGGGTCCCTGCAGGGACAGAGCGGGACACAGCGGAGCACAGCGGGGACAGAGCGGGACAGAGCGGGACACAGCGGGACACAATGGGTGACACAGTGAGGACCCAGCGGGACACAGCGGGGGACAGCGGGGGACACAGCGTGACACAGTGGGGGACACAGCGGGACACAGCGCGGACACAGCGGGGATACAGCATGACACAGCGGGTCCCAGCAGGGACACAACGGGACACAGCGGGGCACAGCGGGGACAGAGCGGGACAGAGCAGGACACAGCGGGACACAGCGGGGTACAGCGGGGTACACAGCGGGACACAGCAGGGAACACAGCAAGGACCCAGCGGGACCCAGCAGGACACAGCGTCGATAC
>NW_012322928.1:0-1528 GCF_000151885.1 Dipodomys ordii
CAGCAGTACGAGCCGCAGCAGCTATAGCATACGCATAAGCTGTCGCATACGCACAATTATTAGTCTATCGCTTAGGATCTTACTCTGTTGTATCATTAGATGCACATGCATCGTCTGAAGCAGATTATGAAGAAGAACATGTAGCAGCAGAAGAAGCAGAAGAAGATGATGAAGAAGAAGAAGAAGAAGAAGAAGAAGAAGAAGAAGAAGAAGAAGAAGAAGAAGAAGAAGAAGAAGAAGAAGGAGAAGGAGAAGGAGAAGGAGAAGCATAAGGAGAAGAAGTAGAAGCAGAAGAAGCAGAAGCAGGAGAAGCAGAAGCAGAAGTAAAAGAATAAGCATAAGAAGAAGAATCAGAGGGAGAAGCACAAGAAGGACAAGGAGCAGCAGAAGGAGAAGCAGAAGGAGAATCAGAAGGAGAAGCAGAAGAAGGAGAAGCAGAAGCAGAAGAAGAAGCAGAAGAAGATGCAGAAGAAGATGCAGAAGGAGAAGCAGGAGAAGCAGAAGAAGCAGAAGCAGAAGTAGGAGAAGTAGGAGAAGGAGAAGGAAGAGCCGCAGAAGCAATAGGAGAAGCAGAAGAAGAAGCAGAAGCAGAATGAGAAGCAGAAAGAGAAGCAGTAGAAGAAGAAGAAGCAGGAAAAGCAGAAGCAGCAGAAAGAGAAGAAGAAGAAGAAGAAGAAGAAGAAGAAGAAGAAGAAGAAGAAGAAGAAGAAGAAGAAGAAGAAGAAGAAGAAGAAGAAGAAGAAGAAGAAGAAGGAGAAGGAGAAGGAGAAGGAGAAGCAGTAGAAGCAGAAGAAGCAGAAGCAGGAGAAGCAGAAGCAGAAGAAAAAGAATAAGCATAAGAAGCAGAATCAGAGGGAGAAGCAGAAGAAGGAGAAGCAGGAGAAGCAGAAGCAGAAGCAGAAGCAGCAGAAGAAGATGCAGAAGGAGAAGCAGAAGAATCAGAAGAAGGAGAAGGAGAAGGCGAAAGAGAAGGATTAGGAGTAGGAGAAGCAAAAGGATAAGCAGAAGCAGAAAGAGACGCAGAAGGAGAAGCAGCACGAGAAGTAGGAGAAGCAGGAGAAGCAGAAGCAGGAGAAGCAGAAGAAACAGAAGACGCAGAAGCAGAATGAGAAGCAGAAGGAGAAATTGAAGCAGAAGAAGAAGCAGAAGGAGAAGCAGAAGCAGAAGCAGAAGAAGGGGAAGGAGGAGCAGAAAGAGAAGCAGAAAGAGAAGCACAACGAGAAGCAGGAGAAGCAGAAGCAGGAGAAGCAGAAGCAGAAGAAACATAGGAAGGAGAAGAAGCAGAAGCAGAAGGAGAAGCAGAAACAGAAGGAAAAGCAGAAAGAGAAGCAGGAGAAGCAGAAGAAGCAGCAGCAGGAGAAGCAGAAGCAGGAGAAGAGCAGAAGAAACAGAAGACGCAGAAGCAGAATGAGAAGCAGAAGGAGAAATTGAAGCAGAAGCACAAGCAGAAGGAGAAACAGAAGCAGAAGGAGAAGCAGAAGAAGGAGAAGGGGAAGGAGAAGCAGAAAGAGAAGCCGAACGAGAAGCA
>NW_012322929.1:0-1528 GCF_000151885.1 Dipodomys ordii
CATTGCTTCTGTTTCTTCTGCTTCTTCTTCTTCTGTTTTTTTCTGATTCTAATTCTGTTTCTGCTTCCTCTCCTCTTTCTGCTTCTACTTCTGCTTCTTCTGATTCTCCTGGTTCTCCTTCTTGTTCTCCTTCTGTTTCTGCTTCTCTTTCTGCTTCTGCTTCTCCTTCTGCTGCTCCTTCTCCTTCTTCTGCTTCTCCCACTGCTTCTTCTTGTGCTTCTTTGGCTTATTCTTTTTCTTCCGCTTCTGCTTCTCCTGATTCTGCTTCTTCTGCTTCTACTGCTTCTCCTTACGCTTCTCCTTATGCTGCTGCTTCTTCTTCTTCGTCTTCTTCTTCTTTTTCATCTTCTTCTCTTTCGTCTGCTTCTGCTTTTCCTGTTTCTTCTGCTTCTACTGCTTCTCTTTCTGCTTCTCATTCTGCTTCTGCTTCTGCTTCTCCTATTGCTTCTGCTGCCCTTCCTTCTCCTTCTCCTTCTCCTTCTCCTACTTCTGCTTCTCCTTCTGTTTCTGCTTCTTCTGCTTCTCCTGCTTCTCCTTCTGCATCTTCTTCTCCTTCTGCTTCTCCTTGTGCTTCTCCTTTTTCTGCTCCTTCTACGTCTTCTCCTACTCCCTCTGATTCTGCTTCTTATGCTTATTCTTTTTCTTCTGCTTGTCCTGCATCTGCTTCTTCTGCTTCTACTGCTTCTCCTTATGCTTCTCTTTCTCCTCCTCCTCCTCCTCCTCCTCCTCCTTCTTCTTCTTCTTCTTCCTCTTCTTCTTCTTCTTCTTCTTCTTCTTCTTCTTCTTCTTCTTCTTCTTCTTCTTCTTCTTCTTCTTCTTCTTTACTTCCTCCTCCTCCACTTCCTCCTCTTCTTCATCTTCTTCTCTTTCTTCTGCTTCTGTTTTCCTGCTTCTTCTGGTTCTACTGCTTCTCTTTCTGCTTCTCATTCTGCTTCTGCTTCTCCTTCTGCTTCTCCTATTGCTTCTGCTGCTCTTCCTTCTTCTCCTACTTCTACTTCTTCTTCTGCGTCTGTTTCTTCTGCTTCACCATCTTCTCCTTCTGCATCTTCTTCTGCTTCTTCTTCTCCTTCTGCTGCTTCTTCTGCTTCTGCTTCTCCTTCTGCTTCTCCTTCTGCTTTTCTGCTTCTCCTTCTGATTCTCCTTCTGCTTCTGCTTCTGTTTTTCCTTCTCCTTCTCGTTCTTCTGCTTTTCCTTCTGCTTCTCCTTCTGCTGCAACTGCTACTGCTTCTGCTTCTTCTGTTTCTTCTGCTTCTCCTGCAGCTTTTGATTCTCTTTCCGCTTCTGCTTCTCCTTCAGCTTCTCATTCTGATTCTCCAGATTCTGCTTCTTCTGCTTCTCCTGCTTCTCATTCTGCTTCAGGTTCTGCTTCTGCTTCTTCGGATTCTTATGCTTCTGCTTCTCCTGCTGCTGCTTCTTCTGCTTCCCCTCCTTCTCTTTCTGCTTCTCCTTCTGTTTCTGCTTCTCCTTTTGCTTCTGCTTCTTGTCCTTCTCCTGTTTCTTCTGCTTCTGCTTCTCTTGTTTCTGCATC
>NW_012322930.1:0-1528 GCF_000151885.1 Dipodomys ordii
TAGGAGGATAAACACCTTCCGGCTACTCCTCCAGCTCAGCAATATTCCCAGTACACTCCCGAGGCAGTCCGATGATGCAGTCTTAGGTGTTAAATGGACTGTCTATGTCTCACGAGTAATAGATCTTATCACAGTATCTGTCTCAAGAAGTATTCCAGAAATTTGCAGCGACCTGATAGTAGGGGAAGGGGGCCAGAACGAGGTAGCAGGTGATATCACTAATTATCCTGTCATCAACAATAGCTGCCCTCCCCCTCCGCAACACGTCGGCTGGCGGTCGAAACCCCGCCCTCCCCGTCGTCATGGCTACGACAGAGGAAAAGCAAATGATGATAATAATGAATCATAACAACCTATATGTATGTGTATGTCAGAACTCTCACTCCCCACTGCCGGGTAGGTGAGGACTGACTGACTGAGTGAGTGACTGACCCGACCCGTGTTTTGCCCCTCCCGCCGCTCCATCCACCTTGTCGACGGCGAATGCGCGCCATCTAGTGGTGGTTTTGTGAATTGCAGTTTTCTCTCATGAAATGCATGGGGGAAAAAAAAGAACAAACAAACCTCGCACTGACTGACTGAGAAAACCGGCCCAGGCTGGCTGGCCCCGAGAGGGACTGTCTTCTTTTCAGAGAAGGGGTGGGGTGGGGATGATGATGTGCCTCGTTGGAGTATGGGGCCCATGCATAGGCAGGCAGGCAGGCAGGCAGGCTCGGAGTGGGACCGTTGTGTGTTGGAGCGCCAGTATAGTAGCTCAAGCCCCAGGATTGACTGGCAAGTCGAGAGGAAAAGGAGGGAGGGAGTGCGGGCGGGCGGGCGGACGGGAGAGAGAATTCAAACGAGAGAGAGAGAGAGACAGACAGACAGACAGACAGACAGACAGACAGATAGACAGACAGACAGACAGAGACAAAGAGAGACACAGAGAGAGAAATAGAGAAACAGAAACAGAGAGACAAGAGACAGAGACGTGGTGAATTGGTCCGGCTGGACTACATACATGCTCTGTCGCGTCCGATCTTTGATTTTCCTCAAATATGCACGCACGCACACACACAGATACACTGAGATGCCCTCTGCCCCCTCTTCTCTCCTCTCCAATTCCCCCGCCCCCTCCCCCCTCCCCCCCGTCAGGCACCAGAAATGAGATCCCTCCCCTTCGCCTATTGCGTCAATTACAAACAAAAGGCAGCGTGAGATTCAAGCAAATTTGTTTTATTTTGTTCCGAGGGTAGGGTTGTGGATTTTGGTGCGGGGGGGGGTCGGAGGTCGTGGTCGTGGTCGAGTAATCGCCTGCGGGGGGGGGGTGAGGATGGACGGTTACGCCACCTGCATGGATGGCTCGCGTTCCCCTCTGGCTGTCTGGTTGCCGCTGAGTGCTTCAGATATCACCATCCGGTCAGGAAGCAGGGGCTGGAAGATAAAGAGATATTAAAGAGATAATTATGAGCAGGACTCCAGGGAATCCCGAAGGCGGGGGGGGGCGGGGGGAGGGGGTAGGGAGAGAATGGTGGAGAGGAGGGAGATG
>NW_012322931.1:0-1528 GCF_000151885.1 Dipodomys ordii
ACTTCTCCTGCTGCTTTTCCTTCTCCTGCTCCTTCTTCTGCTTCTCTTTCTGCTTCTCCTTCTGTTTCTCCTACTCCTTCTCCTTCTCGTTCTTCTGCTTTTCCTTCTGCTTCTTCTGCTTATTCTGCTACTGCCTCTGCTTCTTCTGTTTCTTTTGCTTCCCCTTCTGCTTCTCCTTCTGCTTTTGCTTCTCTTTCTGCTTCTGCTTCTCCTTCTGCTTCTCCAGATTCTGCTTCTTCTGCTTCTCATGCTTCTCCTTCTGCTTCAGGTTCTGCTTCTGCTTCTTCTCCTTCTTCTATTTCTTCTGATTCTGCTTCTCCTGCTGCTGCTTCTTCTGCTTCTCCTGCTTCTCTTTCTGCTTTTCCTTCTGTTTCTGCTTCTCCTTCTGCTTCTACTCCTTCCTATGTTTCTTCTGCTTCTGCTTCTCCTGCTTCTGCTTCTCCTGCTTCTCCTTCTCATTCTCCTTCTCTTTCTGCTTCTGCTTATCCTTCTGTTTCTCCTACTCCTAATCCTTCTCTTTCTCCTTCTCCATCTTCTTCTTCTGCTTCTCCTGCTGCTTCTTCTTCTGCTTCTTCTGCTTTTTCTGTTTCTTCTTCTTCTGCTTCAGCTTCTGCTTCTTCTGCTTCTCCTTCTGCTTCTCCTTCTGCTTCTGCTCTTCTCCTTCTGCTTCATCTGATTCTGCTTCTCCTGCTTCATCTTCTTCTGCTTCTCCTACTTCTCCTTCTGCTTCTCCGTCCCATTCTCCTTCTCCTTAAATTTCTCCTTCTTGTGCTTCTGATTCTGCTTCTGCTTCTCCTGCTTCTGCTTCTTCTGTTTCTCCTTCTGCTTTTCTTTCTGCTTCTAATTCTGCTTCTGCTCCTCCTACTCCTAATCCTTCTCTTTCTCCTTCTTCTTCTTCTGATTCTCGTCCTGCTTCTGCTTCTTCTGCTTGTTCTGTTTCTTCTGCTTCTGCTTTTCCAGCTTCTGCTGCTTCTGCTTCTCCTTCTGCTTCAGATTCTCCTTCTGGTTCTTGGGCTTCTTCTGTTTCTTCTGCTTCTGCTTCTCCTGCTACTGCTTCTTCTGCTTCTCTTTCTGCTTCTCCTTCTGCTTCTGCTTTTCCTTCTGCTCCTTCTCCTTCTTCTGTTTCTTCTTCTTCTTCTTCGGCTTCTCCCGCTTCTGCTTCTTCTGCTTCTCCTGCTTGTCCTTCTCATTCTGCTTCTCCTTCTCCTTCTTCTGCTGCTCTTTCTGCTTCTGTTTCTGCTTCTTCTGATTCTCCAACTTCTCCTTCTTCTTCTCCTTCTGTTTCTGCTTCTCTTTCTGCTTCTGCTTCTCCTTCTGCTTCTCCTATTGCTTCTGCGGCGCTACCTTCTCCTTCTCCTACTTCTACTTCTCCTTCTGCTTCTGCTTCTTCTGCTTCTCCTGCTTCTCCTTATGCATCTTCTTCTGCTTCTGCTTCTCCTTCTGCTGCTTCTTCTGATTCTGTTTCTCCTTCTACTTCTCCTTCTGCTTCTTCTGCTTCTCCTTCTGCTTCTCCTTCTGCTTCTCCTTC
>NW_012322932.1:0-1528 GCF_000151885.1 Dipodomys ordii
GCTGAGTCCCGCTGTGTCACCACTGTGTTCCCCCTGAGTCCCCCGCTGTGTCCCGCTGTGTTCCGCTCTAACTCCGCTGTGTCCCGCTGTGTCTACGACTGTGTCCCTGCTGTGTCCCGCTGTGTCCCGCTGTGTCCCCAGCTGTGTACCCCGCTGTGTCCCGCCGTGTCCCCGCAGTATCGATGCTTTGTCCCGCTGTGTCCTAGCTGTGTCCACCGCTGTGTCCCGCTGTGTCCCGCTGTGTACTGCTGTGTCCCCTGCTGAGTCCCGCTGTGTCCCCGCTATGTCCCGCTGTGTCCCGCTGTGTCCCGCTCTTTCCCGCTGTGTCCCATGCTGTCTTCTGCTGTGTCCCGCTGTGTCCCCCAATGTGTCACTTTGTATCCCCAGCTGTGTCCCTCGCTGTGTCCCGCTGTGTCTATTGCTGTGTCCCTGCTGTGTCCCGCTGTGTCCCGCTGTGTCCCGCTATGTCCCGATGTGTCCTCGCTGTGTCCCATGCTGTGTTCTGCTGTGTCCTTGCTGTGTCCCCCGATGTGTCCCTTTGTGTCACCAGCTGTGTACCCCGCTGTGTCCCGCTGTGTCCCCGCTGAATCGACGCTGTGTCCCGCTGGGTCCCAGTTGGTCCTCGCTGTGTTCCCCGTTGTGTCCCGCTGTGTACACCGCTGTGTCCCCCGCTGTGTCCTGCTGAGTCCCCCGATGTGTCCTGTTGTGTCCCGCTGTGTCCCCCGCTGTGTCCCGCTGTGTCCCCTGCTGTGTCCCTGCTGTGTCCCCGCTGTGTGCTGCTGTGTACTGCTGTGTCCCCCGCTGAGTCCATCTGTGTCCCCGCTGTGTCCCGCTGTGTCCCCCTGTGTCCCACGCTGTGTCCCATTGTGTCCCGTTGTGTCTCCCGCTATGTCCCTCGCTGTGTCCCGCTGTGTCCCTGCTGTGTCCCCGCTGTGTCCTGCTGTGTACTGCTGTGTCCCCCGCTGAGTCCCGCTGTGTCCCCCGCTGTGTCCCGCTGTGTCCCGCTGTGTCCCTGCTGTGACCCTCAGTGTCCCTGTGTGTCCCCGCTGTGTCCCCGCTCTGTCCAGCTTTGTCCCCGCTGTTTCTAACTGTGTCCCACGCTCTGTCCCCCACTGTGTTCCGCTGTGTCCCCCGTTGTGTCCCGCTGTGTCCCCCGCTATGTCCCGCTGTGTCCCCGCAGGGTTAAGGCTGTTTCCCGCTGTGTCCCGCTGTGTTCCGTGGTGTCCCGCTTTGTCCCCCCCTGTGTCCCCCGCTGAGTCCCTGCTGTGTCCCCGCTGTGTCCTGCTGTGTCCCTCTGTGTACCCCGCTGTGTCCCGCTATGTTCCCGCAGTGTCCCGGCTGTGTCCCTCTGTGTCCCACTGTGTCCCGTGGTGTCCCAGTTTGTCCCCCTCTGTGTCCCCCGGTGAGTCCCCTTTGTGTCCCCGCTGTGTCACGCTGTGTCCTCCCTGTGTCCCCCGCTGTGTCCTCGCTGTGTCCCACGCATGTGTTCCGCTGTGTCGTCGCTGTGTCCCCCGATGTGTCCCGTTGT
>NW_012322933.1:0-1528 GCF_000151885.1 Dipodomys ordii
TTAGGGGCTATACAATTGTAAAATTCTATTTTAGTTTCTAAGTGAGGCCAGTTCCCCAGCACTATACATGAGTAATCATCTTTCCTAATACCAAATAAGTTATGATGCAACATATATGTGCACAATCATGTCCGTCTTACAAGGGAGTGAAAGTTGCATAATACACACTAGGAATGTGCAGGCTAATAGCTCATGTCATATCAGGCTTCCCGACAGATCCAATAAACTTGTAGGCATATGAATGCGACTAGTGTTCTAAACCAATACTCGGAACATTCAGTCTAACTATAATGTGTTGTCAATTTCTACAGGTGTGTTTGGAATTAGTATAAGAGTTAAGTCACCGGAGGGTCAGCACGAGAAGGAGGATTTACTATAAGATCGAATCCAGAATTTGGTGAATTATATAGAGAAGTAGGAGGAGGAGGTGGAGGAGGACAACGAGGAGGAGGAGGAGAAGGAGAAGAAGAAGAAGAAGAAGAAGAAGAAGAAGAAGAAGAAGAAGAAGAAGAAGAAGAAGAAGAAGAAGAAGAAGAAGAAGGAGAAGGAGAAGCAGAGGGAGAAGCAGGAGAAAAAGAATAGAAGGAGAAAGAGAAGGATTAGGAGTAGGAGAAGCAGAATGCTAAGCAGAAGGGGAAGAAGAAGGAGAAGCAGAAGGAGAAGCGGAAGAAGCAGAAGCATGGGAAGCAGAAGAAGAAGCAGAATGAGAAGCAGAAGAAGGAGAAATTGAAGCAGAAGCAGAAGGAGATGCAGAAGGAGAAGGAGAAACAGAAGAAGGAGAAGGAGAAGCAGAAGAATAATAAGCAGAAGCAGAAGCAGAAGCAGAAGAAGAAGAAGAAGAAGAAGAAGAAGAAGAAGAAGAAGAAGAAGAAGAAGAAGAAGATGAAGAAGAACAAGATGAAGAAGAAGAACAAGAAGAAGAAGAACAACAAGAAGAAGAAGAGGAAGTATCAAAAGAAGGAGAAGCAGAAAGAGAAGGAGAAGTAGGAAAATCAGAAGAAGGAGAAGTAGAAGAAGCAGAAGGAGAAGCCGAAGAAGGAGAAGCATAAGAAGGAGAAGCAGAAGCGGAATGAGATACAGAAGGAGAAGCAGAAGTATAAGGAGAAAAGAAGCAGAATGAGAAGCAGAAGAAGGAGAAGGGGAAGGAGAAAGAGAAGGATTAGGAGTAGGACACGCAGAAGGATAAGCAGAAGAAGCAGAAGCAGGAGAACAGAAGCAGAAGAAACAGAAGATGCATATTCAGAAGCAGAAAGAGAAGCAGAAGAAGGAGAAATCGAAGGAGAAGGAGAAGAAGAAGGAGAAGCAGGACAAGCAGAAGAAGCATAAGCAGGAGAAACAGAAGCAGTAGAAATAGAAGAAGCAGAAGAAGCAGAAGCAGAAGCAGAAGGAGAAGCAGAAGGAGACGTAGAAGAAGGAGAAGGAGAAGGCAAAGCAGAAATAGAAGAAGCAGAAGAAGCAGAAGAAGCAGAAGAAGAAGAGAAGAAGAAGAAAAAGAGGAGGGAGGAGGAGGAGGAGGACGTGAAGAGGA
>NW_012322934.1:0-1528 GCF_000151885.1 Dipodomys ordii
GTCTCCGCTGGGTCCGGGATGTATCTCAGCTGTGTCCCGCTGTGTCCCCCGCTGTGTCCCCGCTGTGTCCATCTGTGTCCCCGATTATGTCCCGCTTGTCCCGCATTGTCCTCGCTGTGTCCCATGCTGTGTCCTGCTGTGTCCCCCGCTGTGTCCCGCTGTGTCCCGCTGTGTCCGCCGCTGTGTCCTGCTGTGTCCCCGCTGTGTTACGTTGTGTCCCCCGCTGTGTCCCTGCTGAGTCACGCTGTGTCTCCGCTGTGTCCCAATGTTTCCCGCTAGGTGTTCCCCATGTGTCCTCCGCTGTAGCCTGCTATGTCCCGCTGTGTCCCGCTGTGTCCCGCTGTGTTCTCCCTGTGTCCCCGCTGTGTCCCGCTGTGTAACCCGCTGTGTCCAGCTGTGTCCCCGCTGTGTCCCGCTGTGTCCAACTGTGTCCTCGCTGTGTCCGCGCTGTGTCCCGCTTTGTCCCAAGGTGTCCCCTGTACTGTCCCCCACTTTGTCCCACTGTGTCTCGCTGTATCCCTCTGTGTCCCGTTGTGTCCTCGCTGTTTCCCCACTGTGTCACAGCTGTGTCCGCGCTGTGTCCCCCGCTGTGTCCCAATGTGTCATTCGCTGTGTCCCATGCTGTATCAAGCTGTGTCCCCCGCTGTGTCCTGCTGTGTCCTTCTGTGTACCCCGTTGTGTCCAGCTCTGTCCCCGCTGTGTCCCCCTGTGTCCCGCTCTGTCCTCGCTGTGTCCCCGCTGTGCCTTCCGCTGTGTCCTCTGCTTTGTCCCACTGTGTCCCCCACTGTGTCCCCTGCTGTGTCCCGCTGAGTACCCCGCTTTGTCCGGCTGTGTCCCTCTGTGTCCCCGGTTGAGTCCTGCTGTGTCCCCTGCTGTGTCCCCGCTGTTTCCCGCTCTGTCCCCCGCTGTGTCCCTGCTGTGTCACGTTGTGTCCTGCTGTGTCCCGCTTTGTCACCCGCTGTGTCCCCCGCTGTGTTCCGCTGTGTCCTGCTGTGTCCCGCTGTGTCACCCGCTGTGTCCCCCGCTGTGTTGCGCTCTGTACCGCTGTGTACCGTTGTCTCACCCGCTGTGTCCATTTGTGTCACGCTTTGTCCCCACTGTGTCCCCCGCTGTGTCCCCGCTGTGTCCCCCACTGTGTCCCGCTGTGTCCCCTGCAATGTCCCGCTGTTTCCCCCGCTGTGTCCCTCTGTGTCCTGCTGTGTCCCTCTGTGTCCCGTTGTGTCCTTGCTGTGTCCCCACTGTGTCCCTGGTGTGTCCCCTGCTGTGTCCCCCTTTGTCCCCGCTGTGTCAGGCTTTGTGCCACTGTTTCCTCGCTGTGTCCCCCGCTGTGTCTCACTCTGTCCTCCGCTGTGTCCCATGCTGTGTCAAGCTGTGTCCCCCGCTGTGTCCCGCTGTGTCCTGCTGTATCCCGCTGTGTCCGGCTGTGTCCCCACTGTGTCCCACTGTGTCCCCCTCTGTGTCCCCCGCTGTGTCACAACTGTGTCCCCCGCAGTGTCCCCGCTGTGTCAGGCTGTGTCCCGCTTGTTGA
>NW_012322935.1:0-1528 GCF_000151885.1 Dipodomys ordii
CAATCCTGCTGTGTCCCGCTGTGTCCCCGCTGTATCCCCCTCTGTGTCCCGCTGAGTGCCGCTGTGTCCCACTCTGTGTCCCTGCTCTATCCCGCTGTGTCCACCGCTGTGTCCCCGCTGTGTCCCGCGGTGTCCTCGCTTGTCCCCTGCTGTGTCCTGTTGTGTCCCTTGCTGTGTACCCCGCTGTGTCCCGCTATGTCCTGCTGTGTCTCCGCTGTGTCCCCCACTGTGACACCGCTATGTCCCCGTTGTGTCCCCCGCTGTGTCCCGCTGTGTCCCCCGCTGTTTCCCGCTGTGTACTTGCTGTGTCCCGCTGTGTCACGCTGTGTTCCTGCTTTGTTCCCCTCTGGGTCCCCGCTGTGTCCCCGATGTGTCCCCGCTGTGTTCCACACTGTGTCCCACTGTGTCCCCCCTGTTTCCCCGCTGTGTCCCCGCTGTGTCCCCCTCTGTGTCCCGCTGTGTCCCGCTGTATCCCCCGCTGTGTCCCGCTGTGTCACCGCTGTGTCCACCTCTGTGTCCCCGCTGTGTCCCGCTGTGTCCAGCTGTGTCCCCTGCTGTGTCCTCGCTGTGTCCCGCTATGTCCAAGCTGTGTCCCCTCATTGTCCCCCACTGTGTCCCCGCTGTGTCCCCCGCTGTGTCCTGCTGTGTCCCCGCTGTGTCCCGCTGTGTCCCCGCAGTGTACCCGTTGTGTCCCGCTGAGTCCCTGCTTTGTCCCGCTGTGTCCAGCTGTGTCCCCCCCTGTATCCCCGCTGTGTCCCCTGCTGTGTCCCCACTGTGTCCCCCTCTGTGTCCCAGCTGTGTCCCCGTTTTCCCCTGGTGTGTCCCCGCTGTCCTCTGCTGTGTCCTGCTGTGTCCCCTCTGTCCCCAGTTATATCCCGCTGTGTCCCTCCGTGATCTCCGCTGTGTCCCTCTTGGTCCCCCGCTGTGGCCTCGCTGTGGCCCGCTGTCTCCTCTCTGTGTCCCGCTCTGTCACCGCAGTGTACCCGCTGTGTCCCGCTGAGTCCCTGCTGTGTCCCGCTGTGTACAGCTGTGTCCCGCGCTGTATACCCGGTGTGTCCCTGCTGTGTGCCGCTGTGTCCCCCCCTGTGTCCCCGCTGTGTCCCTTTCTGTCCCACGCTGTGTCCCACGCTTTGTCCCCGCTGTGTCCCGCTGTGTCCCCGCTGTGTCCCCCGCTCTGTCCCCGCTGTGTCCCCGCTATGTCCCGCTGTGTCCCGCTGTGTCCTCGCTGTATCCCGCTGTGTCCCGCTGTGTCCCCCTGTGTACCCGCTGTGTCCCCGCTTTGTCCCGCTGTGTTTCCGCTCTGTCCCGCTGTGTCCCTGCTGTGTTCCCTCTGTGTCCCGCTGTGTCCCGCTGTGTCCCCGCTGTGTCCCTGTTATGTCCCCCGCTGTGCCCGCTGTGTCCCCGCTGTCCCCCACTCTGTCCCCCGCTGTGTCCCGCTGTGTCTCCCGCTGTGTCCCTCTGTGTCCCTTCTGTATCCCACTGTGTCCCTCGCTGTGTCCCCGGCTGTGTCCCTCTGTGTCCCCGGCTA
>NW_012322936.1:0-1528 GCF_000151885.1 Dipodomys ordii
TAATAAGTAGTAGCCATGATATACTGGTGGCCAGAGGTGTTCTTCCATTTTAAGGCATTAATGATTTATGCCAGGAAAGATGTTCCATCCTGTGTCACTTTTTACTTTCAGTCCTCATGAATTAGCTGCTGTGGCATTAATTCAATTTTTCATGGCTTCTTGGTATTTTTATTTTGTCAATAGAACTTCTGTTATATTTTTCTTCAAATTTGGGTAACACAACTTAAAAATAGACTTCAGTGATGGCTTTGCTTGAAGAATAAATGGCTAATCCATAAGGGTACCATTCATTTCCACCAACCATCCTGTATGAAACATATTTATATGTTGTAGTCTTCATTTGAACAGCAGATTTTGTACAGAGGTACAAGTTCTCTTAACAACTGTGTGCCTGGCTTAAAATTCCTGGAGTATGTGATAGTTGATACAGATCTGATAGGAGATATTTGAATTGATGTCATAATCTAAAGTAATGGATGAGAAGTAACCAATGTGATAACTCACCTTGGCTAACAGAGTTGTAGTTATTCAGTGGTCCTAACCGAGTTTTTCTTTATCATCAACTAATAAAAAGCAAGTAGAGTAATGATCTATAAGCAACAATATCAGAAGTTGTGCAGCTCAAAGCCAGGGCAAATGTCCAGCACCACTATCCTTTGGTATATATCTTGTTGTTTTTAGTGTCTAATAAATATACTGCCAAACCTTCTGGGTATTTTCAAATTTGTTTTCTCACTGCATTCAGCAGTTCAAGACACATTAGATTTATCTATGATTATTTTAAAAGATTTAAGCTGAAGAAACACAAAGCTTCTCTGTGGGGAGTCTTTAAGTCAGGACATATACACTGTCCTGTGCTATTTTTTGGTCAAGGCTAGCACTCTACCACTTTCAGAAACAGCTCCACTTCTTATTTTCTATTTGTCTATTGTAGGTAAGTGTCTCATGGATATCCTGCCAAATGCTTAGATCTCAGCTTCTTGAACAGCTAGGATTACATGTGAGCCACTAGTGTGCATGAAAAATTCTAGTTCTATTATCAGCATGAATTGTATATATATTGCATAAATTGTATATATATATAGCATTTGATCTTAATTCTCTGCCTTTAAATAATGATTAGTTTTTACATTTCAAATTTGATTAGTTCCTTTACATTTATGTGTATCTGAGTGTGTACACATGTGTGGTCCTATTCGTGTGTGTGTGTGTGTGTGTATGAGAGGATGGATTTCTGTATCTTTCCTGGAGGAACTGAATAGTCAAACTAGGTGACACCATTTTACTATGATAGTAACAGCATACACTCTTTTTCTGCCTAACCTAAAGTTAAACAGATCAAATTCCTGAAGACATCATTCTGTGGAGCTCTCAGAACACTCATACCACCCAAACCTCTGCTCCATTAGTGAATACTCACTATACATACATAAAATATTATGTGTATATTTAAAATGTACTTCCCTGGAATACTTGCTACCAATTTGAATGCCCTGTTCATCCCATTACCCCTCATTTAAGTAGGTAG
>NW_012322937.1:0-1528 GCF_000151885.1 Dipodomys ordii
GAAGGACAAGAAGCAGAAGCAGAAGGAGAAGCTGATACAGAAGGAGAAGCAGAAAGAGATGGAGGGGAAGCAGAAGAAGCTGAAGCAGGAGAAGCAGAAGCATAAGTATGTGAAGAAGCAGAAGGAGAATCTGAAGCAGAAGGAGAAGCAGGAGAAGCAGAAGAAGCAGAATCTGGAGAAGCAGAAGGAGAAGCAGAAGCAGAAAGAGAATCAAAAGCAGAAGGAGAAGCAGAAGAAACAGAAGAAGTAGAAGCAGTAGCAGTTGTAGCAGAAGCAGAAGGAGAAGCAGAAGGAAAAGCAGAAGAACAAGAAGGAGAAGGGAAACAGAAGGAGAAGCAGTAGGAGAATAAGAAGGAGAAGCAGAAGAAGGAGAAGGAGAAGCAGAAGCAGAAGAAGATGCAGAAGGAGAAGCAGAAGAAGCAGAAGCAGAAGGAGAAGCAGGAAAAGCAGAAGAAGCAGAAGCAAAAGGAGAAGCAAAAGAAGGAGAAGGAGAAGCAGAGGCAGAAGAAGAAGCATAAGGACAAGCACAAGCAGAAGGAGATGCAGAAGGAGAAGCAGGAGGAGCAGAAGAAGCAGAAGATGAAGGAGAAGCAGAAGTAGGAGAAGGAGAAGGAGGAGAAGCAGAAGCAGAAGGAGAAACAGAAGCGGAATGAGAAGCAGAAAGAGAAGCAGGAGAAGCACAAGAAGCAGAAGCAGGAGAAGCCGAAAGAGAAGAAGCAGAAGAAGCAGAATCAGAAGCAGAAGTAGAAGCAGAAACAGAAGGAGAAGCAGCAGAAGAAGTAGAACCAGAAATTCAGGCAGGAGAAACAGAAGAAGCAGAAGCAGAATTAGAAGCAAAAAGAGAAGCAGTCGGAGAAGTAGAAGAAGCAGCAGAAGGAGAAGCAGCAGAAGAAGCAGAAAAACAAGCAGGAGAAGCAGAAGCAGAAAGAGAAGTAGAAGCAGAAGAAACAGAAGCAGAAGAAGAAGCAGTAGAAGCACAAGAAGCAGAAGCAGGAGAAGCAGCAGCAGAAGATAAAGAAGAAGCATAAGAAGCAGAAGCAGAGGGAGAAACAGAACAAGGAGAAGGAGCAGCAGACGGTGAAGCAGAAGGAGAGGCAGAAGCAGAAAGAGAAGCAGAAATAGAAGGAGAAGAAGAAGGAGAAGTTGGAGATTCAGAAGAAGCAGAAGCAGAAAGCGAAGCAGAAGAAGGAGAAGGAGAAGCAGAAGGAGAAGGACAAGCAGGAGAAGCAGAAGAAGCAGAAGCGGGAGGAGCAGCAGAAGAAGAAGAGGGAGAAGGAGCAGAAGGAGAAGTAGAAGCAGAAGGAGAAGCAGAAAGAGAAGCAGAAGAAGCAGTAGCAGAAGAAGCAGAAGCAGAAGAAACAGAAGAAGCCGAAGAATCAGAAGGAGAACCTGAAGCAGAAGGAGAAGCAGAAGCAGCAGAAGCTGGAAAAGCAGAAGCAGAAGAAACCGAACAAGCAGAAGAAGCAGAAGCAGAACGAGAAGCAGAAGAAGAGGGAGAAAGAGAATGATTAGGAGTAGGAGGAGCAGA
>NW_012322938.1:0-1527 GCF_000151885.1 Dipodomys ordii
TCAAGCCAGGAGCCTTGGGGTCGCCAGCCTGCGCGCAGCCCACAGCCCCCTTGGAAGGAGCGAAAGGGCAGGCTGGAGCCAGCTCTGCCTCCTCCTCCCCTGGGGGACACGGACGGCCCTCTATAGAAGCCCAGCCCGGCCCATTGTCAGATCCCCGCAGGAGGGCAGCTGCCGAGGCTCTCAATAACTTTAACTTTCAAAAACTGTGAAAAAAGAAACAGCAGGAAGGGCCAGAGAGGAGGGCAGAGGGAAAGGTTTGGAACAATTTCCTGGCAGAGCCGGGCAGGGCAGGAGGAGTGGGCCCGAGGGAGGAAAACAAAAGTTTTCCTTTGAGTGCAGGAGAAAAGGCGGGAACAGGAAGTGGCTTTAAAACCCTAAATAAAAATGAGGACTCTGAGGGGGATGGGAAGGAAATGCCACCCCAAGCCTGCACTGGGAACCCCTTCACCTCTTCCCACTCCCTTCCACCCCTGTGACCAGGGGCTCTGCCGAGACCACGGAGCTCCTGCAGCTGGGGCTGAGCACAATGGAAGGCCAATGGGAGACGGGCAGGTAGAACCTGTTATCTGCCCATCCTCTGCCTGTCTGCCTGCCTCTGTCTGTCTGTCTTTTTGTCCATCTCTGCCCGATCACCTTAGAGGTTTGTAGAAAGCTGTGCTCAGCCTCAGAGCACCCTCAGCTGCTCTTCCCCCGCAATCTTCCCCTCCGGCCCCAGCCTCCACTGCCCCGCCATCTTCCCCTCCGGCCCCAGCCTCCACTGCCCCGCCATCTTCCCCTCCGGCCCCAGCCTCCACTGCCCCGCCATCTTCCCCTCCGGCCCCAGCCTCCACTGCCCCGCCATCTTCCCCTCCGGCCCCAGCCTCCACTGCCCCGCCATCTTCCCCTCCGGCCCCAGCCTCCACTGCCCCGCCATCTTCCCCTCTGGCCCCAGCCTCCACGCCAGAAAACTTCCGTGACCTGCTCTGTTTTCTGCAGTCCCAGACGTCTTGCTTCCCGTCCGTCCTGTCCTATTTCACCTACAGCTCAAGTTACCTCCTGTTCCAGTTTTGGGTGAGCACGGTTAGGATGGAGACAAGTTTGGGGGCACTCCTCTGTTCCTCGTCCCTGATCTTCAAACAGGCCTCAAGGAGGGGTACTGGTGTCACATCCCACATGGTCCCTGAGTGGTGGCGGCATCTGGTGCACCGCTTCATGCATGCTGCCTGCACTAGCAGGCAATGACTATGAAGACCAGCTGGAAAGCTTCCCGTCCCGTTCCTACAGCCCAGGCTGACTTGGGCCCCAGTAGACAGCAACAGGTGTGGAGAGCCACAGGCTTCCAGTGTTTTCTCCTGACTGTGGAACTCTCCAGTCTTTCTCCCCAGATCTGTGTGTGTATGTGTGTGTGTGTGTGTGTGTGCATGTGTGTGTGTGTGTGTGCATGTGTATGTGTGTGCAGAGGTGTGCTCATGGCTCTATGCACATGTCTGCACCAGATGTGCATGTGTGTATGAGTATGTGTGTGTGCAGATGTGTCCCACCAGGTGT
>NW_012322939.1:0-1527 GCF_000151885.1 Dipodomys ordii
TCTTTTGCTAATTCTTATTCATCTGCTTCTCCAGTTCCAGCTTTTTCTGCTTCTACTGCTTCTCCTTATGCTTCTCCATATGCTTCTCCTTATGCTTCTCCATATGCTTCTCCTTCTTCTTCTTCTTCTTCTTCTTCTTCTTCTTCTTCTTCTTCTTCTTCTTCTTCTTCTTCATCTTCTTCTTCTTCTTCATCTTCTTCTTCTTCTTCTTCTTCTTCCTCTTCTCTTTCTTCTGCTTCTGTTTTCCTGCTTCTGCTGCTTCTACTGCTTCTCTTTCTGCTTCTCATTCTGCTTCTGCTTCTCCTTCTGCTTCTCCTATTGCTTCTGCTGCTCTTACTTCTCTTCTCCTACTTCTACTTCTTCTTCTGCGTCTGCTTCTTCTGCTTCTCCAGCTTCTCCTTCTGCATCTTCTTCTGCTTCTTCTTCTCCTTCTGCTGCTTCTTCTGCTTCTGCTTCTCCTTCTTCTTCTTCTGCTTCTCTTTCTGATTATCCTTCTGCTTCTGCTTCTGTTTTTCCTTCTCCTTCTCGTTCTTCTGCTTTTCCTTCTGCTTTTCCTTCTGCTGCAACTGCTACTGCTTCTGCTTCTTCTGTTTCTTCTGGTTCTCCTGCTGCTTTTGATTCTCTTTCCGCTTCTGCTTCTCCTTCAGCTTCTCATTCTGCTTCTCCAGATTCTGCTTCTTCTGCTTCTCCTGCTTCTCATTCTGCTTCAGGTTCTGCTTCTGCTTCTTCGGATTCTTATGCTTCTGCTTCTCCTGCTTCTGCTTCTTCTGCTTCCCCTCCTTCTCTTTCTGCTTCTCCTTCTGTTTCTGCTTCTCCTTCTGCTTCTGCTTCTTCTCCTTCTCCTGTTTCTTCTGCTTCTGCTTCTCTTGTTTCTGCATCTCCTGCTTCTCCTTCTGCTGCTCATTCTGCTTCTCCTGCTGCTTTTCCTTCTACTGCTTCTTCTTCTGCTTCTCTTTCTGCTTCTCCTTCTGTTTCTCCTTCTCCTTCTCGTTCTTCTGCTTTTCCTTCTGCTTCTCCTTCTGCTTCTGCATCTTCTGCTTCTTCTGCTACTGCCCCTGCTTCTTCTGTTTCTTCTGTTTCTCCTTCTGCTTTTGCTTCTCTTTCTGCTTCTGCTTCTCCTTGTGCTTCTCCAGATTCTGCTTCTTCTGCTTCTCCTGTATCTCCTTATGCTTCAGGTTCTGCTTCTGCTTCTTCGGCTTCTTCTGCTTCTGCTTCTCCTGCTGATGCTTCTTCTGCTTCTCCTGCTTCTTTTTCTGCTTTTCCTTCTGTTTCTGCTTCTCCTTCTGCTTCTTCTCCTTCTGTTTCTTCTGCTTCTACTTCTCCTGCTTCTGCTTCTCCTGCTTCTCGTTCTGCTTCTCTTTCTCCTTCTCCTTCTCCTTCTTCTGCTTCTCCTTCTGCTTCTGCTTCTCCTTCTGCTTCTGCTTCAATTTCTCCTTCTGCTTCTCATTCTGCTTCTGCGTCTTCTGTTTCTCCTGCTTCAACCTGCTTCTCCTACTTCTCGTGCTGCTTTTCCTTCTGCGTCTCTAT
>NW_012322940.1:0-1527 GCF_000151885.1 Dipodomys ordii
TGTGTCCCCGCTGTGTCCCCGCTCTGTCCCGCTGTGTCCCCGCAGGTTCACCGCTGTTTCACGCTGTGTTCCGTGGTGTCCCGCTTTGTCCCCCGCTGTGGCCCCCCCTCAGCCACCTGTGTCCCCACTGTGTCCCGCTGTGTCCTCCCTGTGTCCGCCTCTGTCTCCTGCTCTGTCCACCGCTGTGTCTCACGCTTTGTCCCCGCTGGGTCCCGCTGTGTACCGCTCTGTCCCCCACTGTGTCCCCCGCTGAGTCCTCTATGTGTCGCCGCTGTGTCCCGCTGTGTCCTCGCTGTGTCCCCTGCTGTCTCCCGCTTTGTCCCATGCTTTTTCCCCGCTGGGTCCCGATGTGTCCCGCTCTGTACCCCACTGTGTCCCCCGCTGAGTCCTCTATGTGTCGCCGCTGTGTCCCGCTGTGTCCTCGCTGTGTCCCCTGCTGTTTCCCACTTTGTCCCACGCTGTGTCCCGCTGTGTCCCGCTGTGTCCTCGCTGTGTCCCCCACTATGTCCTGCTGTGTTCCCGCTGTGTCCCAAGCTGTGTCCCTCTGTGTCCCGCTGTGTGCCCCGCTGTGTCCCACTATGTTCCCGCAGTGTCCCCGCTGTGTCCCCGCTGTGTCCTCGCTGTGTTCCCCGCTGTGTCCCGCTGTGTCCCCCGCTGTGTCCCGCTGTGTCTTCTGCTGTGTCCCCACTGTGTCCCGCTGTGTCTCGCTGTGTCCCACTGTGTCCTCGCTGTTTCCCACGCTGTGTTCTGCTTTGTCCTCTCTGTGTCCCACGCTGTGTCCCGTTGTGTCCCCAGCTGTGTACCCCGCTGTGTCCCGCTGTGTCCCCGCTGTATCGACGCTGTGTCCCGCTTGGTCCCGCTGTGTCCTCACTGTGTTCCCCACTGTGTCCCGCTGTTTACCCCTCTGTGTCCCCCGCTGTGTCCCGCTGTGTCCCGCTGTGTACTGCTGTGTCCCCCGCTGAGTCCCGCTGTGTCCCCGCTGTGTCCCAATATGTCCTCGCTGTGTCCCGCGCTGGGTCCCGCTGGGTCCCCCCTGTGTCCCCCGCTGTGTCCCGCTGTGTCCTCGCTGTGTCCCCTGCTGTGTCCCCTTTGTCCCTCCTGTGTCCCCTGCTGTGTCCCGCTGTGTCCCCCGCTGTGTCCCGCTCTGTCCCCTGCTGTGTCCCCGCTGTGTCCCGCTGTGTCCTGCTGTGTCCCGCTGTGACCGTGTTGAGTCCCGCTATATCCCCGCTGTGTCCCGCTTTGTCATCGCTGTGTCCCTCGCTGTGTCCCGCTGTGTCCCGCTGTGTCCCCCGCTGGGTCCCACTGTGTCCCCCTCTGTGTCCCGCTGTGTCCCCTGCTGTGTCCCTGCTGTGTCCCGCTGTGTTCCGCTGTGTCACGCTGTGTCCTCGCTGTGTCTCCCGCAGAGTCCCGCAGTGTCCTCGCTGTGTCCCTCACTGTGTCCTGCTTTGTCCAGTGCTGTGTCCCGCTGTGTACCCCCTCTGTGTCCCCCGCTGTGTCCCCCCGCTGGTGTCCCGCTGTGTCCCGCTT
>NW_012322941.1:0-1527 GCF_000151885.1 Dipodomys ordii
CTGACCCTCGGCTTTTAGCTCAAGGATAGAGTTATTCCAATAGAGCCACAGAGCGGGTTCTGATATTAAGCTAGATTATGGAGGTGCGAGTCTAAGGGCACAACAACCAGACTAGCTTGAAACAGTGAACCACTTATGTCAGCGTCGGTGAGGGTAAGGAACAGGCGTGAGTTGCCCATGATCCCCTCCAGACAGATCAAAATTTAATGAGCAGAGCCTAGAATATATCCTCCCCCCCCCGCCTTCGGGCTTCCCTGGAGTCCTGCTCCTAATTATCTCTTTAATATCTCTTTATCTTCCAGCCCCTGCTTCCTGACCGGATGGTGATATCTGAAGCACTCAGCGGCAACCAGACAGCCAGAGGGGAACGCGAGCCATCCATGCAGGTGGCGTAACCGTCCATCCTCACCCCCCCCGCAGGCGATTACTCGACCACGACCACGACCTCCGACCCCCCCCCCGCACCAAAATCCACAACCCTACCCTCGGAACCAAATAAAACAAATTTTCTTGAATCTCACGCTGCCTTTTGTTTGTAATTGACGCAATAGGCGAAGGGGAGGGATCTCATTTCTGGTGCCTGAAGGGGGGAAGGGGGCGGGGGAATTGGAGAGGAGAGAAGAGGGGGCAGAAGGCATCTCCGTGTATCTGTGTGTGCGTGCGTGCATCTTTGAGGAAACTCAAAGATCGGACGCGACAGAACATGTATGTAGTCCAGCCGGACCAATTCACCACGTCTCTGTCTCTTGTCTCTCTGTTTCTGTTTCTCTATTTCTCTCTCTGTGTCTCTCTTTGTCTCTGTCTGTCTGTCTGTCTGTCTGTCTGTCTCTCTCTCTCTCTCTCTCTCTCTCGTTTGAATTCTCTCTCCCGCCCGCCCGCCCGCCCGCACTCCCTCCCTCCTTTTCCTCTCGACTTGCCAGTCAATCCTGGGGCTTGAGCTACTGTACTGGCGCTCCCACACACAACGGTCCCACTCCGAGCCTGCCTGCCTGCCTGCCTGCCTATGCATGGGCCCCATACTCCAACGAGGCACATCATCATCCCCACCCCACCCCTTCTCTGAAAAGAAGGCAGTCTCTCTCGGGGCCAGCCAGCCTGGGCCGGTTTTCTCAGTCAGTCAGTGCGTGGTTTGTTTGTTCTTTTTTTTCCCCCATGCATTTCATGAGAGAAAACTGCAATTCACAAAACCACCACTAGATGGCGCGCGTTCGCCGTCGACAAGGTGGATGGGGCGGCGGGAGGGGCAAAACACGGGTCGGGTCAGTCACTCACTCAGTCAGTCAGTCCTCACCTACCCGGCAGTGGGGAGTGAGAGTTCTGACATACACATACATATAGGTTGTTATGATTCATTATTATCATCATTTGCTTTTCCTCTGTCGTAGCCATGACGACGGGGAGGGGGGAGGGCGGGGTTTCGACCGCCAGCCGACGTGTGGCGGAGGGGGAGGGGGAGGGGGAGGAGTCACTCGTTCACCTGGATAGATCCGTCTCCCCTCCTCTCCACCATTCTCTCCCTCGTCCTGA
>NW_012322942.1:0-1527 GCF_000151885.1 Dipodomys ordii
TAGAATTCCAAACAGTTCAATTGTCAAAATTTGAGAGGAAGCCAAGGGCAGGTCAAGAGAAAGGCATATTGAAAGGATAGGCAAAACTGGGATTGCAAACAAACCAAAGGGAAGGAGTTAGCAAGAAGGCATCAGAATTTCCACACATGCCCATTTTAACCCTCAAATGCTCCAGAACATGTCAGAGTTGGTGTAAGCTGTTCTTTCCTCCTAAAATACATCCATTCCCTTTTCAAATGGTGAACATTGAGTTTACCATGCAGACTGGACAGATTTTTTTTCAAGGATGTCAAAAAAAAAAAACACACCAGAATTAACATTCATGTCCTCCCCCCTCCCCGTCGTCATGGCTACGACAGAGGAAAAGCAAATGATGATAATAATGTAATCATAACAACCTATATGTATGTGTATGTCAGAACTCTCACTCCCCACTGCCGGGTAGGTGAGGACTGACTGACTGAGTGAGTGACTGACCCGACCCGTGTTTTGCCCCTCCCGCCGCCCCATCCACCTTGTCGACGGCGAATGCGCGCCATCTAGCGGTGGTTTTGTGAATTGCAGTTTTCTCTCATGAAATGCATGGGGGAAAAAAAAGAACAAACAAACCACGCACTGACTGACTGACGAAACCGCCCAGGCTGGCTGGCCCCGAGAGAGACTGCCTTCTTTTCAGAGAAGGGGTGGGGTGGGGATGATGATGTGCCTCGTTGGAGTATGGGGCCCATGCATAGGCAGGCAGGCAGGCAGGCAGGCTCGGAGTGGGACCGTTGTGTGTTGGAGCGCCAGTACAGTAGCTCAAGCCCCAGGATTGACTGGCAAGTCGAGAGGAAAAGGAGGGAGGGAGTGCGGGCGGGCGGGCGGGCGGGAGAGAGAATTCAAACGAGAGAGAGAGAGAGAGAGAGAGACAGACAGACAGACAGACAGACAGAGACAAAGAGAGACACAGAGAGAGAAATAGAGAAAGAGAAACAGAGAGACAGAGACGTGGTGAACTGGTCCGGCTGGACTACATACATGCTCTGTCGCGTCGGATCTTTGAGTTTCCTCAAAGATGCACGCACGCACACACACAGATACACTGAGATTCCCTCTGCCCCCTCTTCTCTCCTCTCCAATTCCCCCGCCCCCTCCCCCCTCACCCCCCGTCAGGCACCAGAAATGAGATCCCTCCCCTTCGCCTATTGCGTCAATTACAAACAAAAGGCAGCGTGAGATTCAAGCAAATTTGTTTTATTTTGTTCCGAGGGTAGGGTTGTGGATTTTGGTGCGGGGGAGGGGGGTCGGAGGTCGTGGTCGTGGTCGAGTAATCGCCTGCGGGGGGGGGGGGTGAGGATGGACGGTTACGCCACCTGCATGGATGGCTCGCGTTCTCCTCTGGCTGTCTGGTTGCCGCTGAGTGCTTCAGATATCACCATCCGGTCAGGAAGCAGGGGCTGGAAGATAAAGAGATATTAAAGAGATAATTAGGAGCAGGACTCCAGGGAAGCCCGAAGGCGGAGGGGGGCCAGGGGGAGGTGGGAGGGA
>NW_012322943.1:0-1527 GCF_000151885.1 Dipodomys ordii
TGCTTCTTCTGATTCTCCAACTTCTCCTTCTTCTTCTCCTTCTATTTCTGCTTCTCTTTCTGCTTCTGCATCTGCTTCTGCTTCACCTTCTGCTGCTCCTTCTCCTTCTTCTGTTTCTCCCTCTGCTTCTGCTTCTTATGCTTCTTCTTTTTCTTCTGGTTCTGCTTCTCCTGCTTCTGCTTCTTATGCTTCTACTGCTTCTTCTTCTGCTTCTTCTGCTTCTACTTGTCTTTCTGCTTCTGCTTCTCCTGCTTGTTTTTCTGCTTCTTCTGCTGCTTGTTCTACTTCTCCTTCTGCTTCTCTTTTTGCTTCTCCTTCTGCTTCTGCTTCTTCTGTTTCTCGTGCCTGGATTTCTGGTTCTACTTCTTCTGCTGCTTCTCCTTCTGCTTCTGCTTCTCCTTCTGCTTCTCTTTCTGCTTCTTCTCTTTCAGCTTCTCCTGCTTCTGCTTCTTGTCCTCCTCCTGCTTCTCTTTCTGCTTCTCATTCTGCTTCTGCTTCTCCTTCTGCTTCTACTTCTCCTCCTTCTCCTTCTCCTACTTCTGCTTCTCTTTCAGCTTCTGCTTCTTCTGCTTCTCCTGCTTCTCCTACTGCATCTCCTTCTGCTTGTGCTTGTCCTTATGCTTCCTCTTCTGCCTCTGCTTCTCCTTCTCCTTCTTTTGCTTCACCTTTTGCTTCTGCTTCTTCTGCTTTTCCTGCTTCTCCTGCTGCTTCTGCTTCTTCTGCTTCTCCTTCTGCATCTTCTTCTGCTTCTGGTTCTCCTTCTTCTTCTGCTTCTCCTTCTGATTCTCCTTCTGCTTCTTCTTCTGCTATACCTGCTTCTCTTTCTGCTTCTCCTTCTACTTCTCCTTCTGTTTCTCCTTCTCCTTCTTGTTCTCCTGCTTTTCCTTCTGCTTTTCCTACTGCTTCTACTACAACTGCTACTGCTTCTACTTCTTCTGTTTCTTCTGCTTCTCCTTCTGCTTTTGATTCTCTTTCTGCTTCTGCTTCTCCTTCTGCTACTCATTCTGCTTCTCCAGATTCTGATTCTTCTGCTTCTCCTGCTTCTCCTTCTGCTTCAGATTCTGCTTCTGCTTCTTCGGATTCTTATGCTTCTGCTTCTCCTGCTTCTGCTTCTTCTGCTTCCCCTCCTTCTCTTTCTGCTTCTCCTTCTGCTTCTGCTTCTTGTCCTTCTCCTGTTTCTTCTGCTTGTTCTTCTCCTGTTTCTGTATCTCCTGCTTCTCCTTCTGCTGCTCTTTCTGTTTCTCCTGCTGCTTTTCCTTCTACTGCTCCTTCTTCTGCTTCTCTTTCTGCTTCTACTCCTGTTTCTCCTTCTCCTTCTCCTTCTAGTTCTTCTGCTTTTCCTTCTGCTTCTCCTTCTGCTTCTGAATCTTCTGCTTCTTCTACTACTGCCTCTGCTTCTTCTGTTTCTTGTGCTTCTCCTTCTGCTTTTGCTTCTCTTTCTGCTTCTGCTTCTCCTTCTGCTTCTCCAGATTCTGCTTCTTCTGCATCTCCTGCTTCTGCTTCTTCTGCTTCTCCTGCTTCTCCTTC
>NW_012322945.1:0-1527 GCF_000151885.1 Dipodomys ordii
CCGCTGTGTCCCACGCTGTGTCCCCGCTGTGTCCCGCTGTGTCCTGCTGTGTCCCGCTGTGTCCCCACTGTGTCCGCCTATGTCCTGCTGTGTCCCGCTGTGTCCGTGCTGTATCCCCGCTGTGTCCCATGCTGTGTCCCGCTCTCTCCTGCTGTGTTCCGTTGTGTCCCCTGCTGTGTCCCGCTGTGTCCCGCTGTGTCCCCCTGTGTCCACCTCTGTGTCCCCGCTGTGTCTCCGCTGTGTCCCGCTGTGTCATCGCTGTGTCCCCGCTGTGTCCCACTGTGTCCCGCTGTGTCCCCCGCTGTGTCCCCCGCTGAGTCCCGCTGAGTCCCGCTGTGTCCCATGCTGTGTCCTCCGCTGTGTCCGGTGTGTCCCCTGCTTTGTCCCGCTGTGTCCTGCTGTGTCCTCGCTGTGTCTCTCGCTGTGTCCCCGCTGTGTCCCCACTGTTTCTCTGCTGTGTCCCGCTGTGTCCCGCTGTGTCCCCACTGTGTCCCCGCTGTGTCCCCGCTGTGTCCCGCTGTGTCCTCACTTGTCCCCTAAAATGTCCCGCTCTATCCCCTGCTCTGTCCCCCGTTGTGTCCCGCTGTGTCCCCGTTGGCCCCCGGTGTGTCCCTGCTGTCCCCCGCTTTTACCCCCTCTGTGTCCCCGCTGTGTTCCCATTGTGCTCAGGTGTGTCCCCGCTCTCCCCCGCTGTGTCCCCCACTGTGTCCACATTATGTCCCGCTGTGTCCTGCTATGTTCTCGCTGTGTCCCCCGCTGTGTCCCCGCTGTGTCCCGGCTGTGTCCCCGCTGTGTCCCCGCTGTGTCCTGCTGTGTCCCGCTGTGTCCTCGCTGTGTCCTTCTGTATCCTGCTGTGTCCCCCGCTGTGTCCCCCACTATTTCCCCGCTGTGACTTGCTGTGTCCATGCTGTGTCCCCCGCTGTGTCCCACTGTGTCCCGCTGTGTCCCCCGCTGTGTTCCCCACTGTGTCCCACTGTGTCCTCACTGTGTCCCCGCTGTGTCCCGCTGTGTCGCGCTGTGTCCCGCTGTGTTCTTCTATGTCCGCCTCTGTGTGCCCCGCTGGGTCCCGCTGGGTACCCGCTGTGTCCCCGCTTGGTCCCGCTGTGTCTCCGGCTGTGTCCCCCGCTGTGTCCCGCTCTTTCACACTGTGTCCCGCTGTGTCCTTGCTGTGTCCCCATTTGTGTCCCGCTGTGTCCTCTCTGTATCCCCCGCTGTGTCCCGCTGTGTCCCCATGTGTCACGCTGTGTCCTCTCTGTGTATCCCTTTGAGTCCCGCTGTGTCCTCGCTGTGTCCCACAGTGTCCCCGCTGTGACCCGCTGTGTCACTGCTGTGTCCCTGCTGTGTCCCGCTGTGTCCACCGATGTCCCCCGCTGTGTCCCGATGTGTCCCCGCTGTCTGCATGTGTGTCCCCGCTGTCCCCCGCTGTGTCCCCCGCTGTGTCCCGCTGTGTACTCGCTGTGTCACCAGCTGTGTCCCGCTGTGTCACGATGAGAAACCGCTCTCACCGGTGTGTCACCGCTGTCCCCA
>NW_012322946.1:0-1527 GCF_000151885.1 Dipodomys ordii
TCCTTCTTCTGTTTCTTCTGCTTTTGCTTCTCCTGCTTCTTCTGCTTCTGCTTCTCCTGCATCTCCTTCTGGTTCAGGTTCTGCTTCTGCTTTTTCTGCTTCTTCTCCTTCTGCTTCTCCTGCTTCAGCTTCTTCTGCTTCTCCTGCTACTCTTTCTCCTTCTCCTTCTGCTTCTGTTTCTACTTCTGCTTCTGCTTCTGCTCTTCTCATTCTTCTGTTTCTTCTGCTTCTGCTTCTCCTGATTCTTCTGCTTCTGCTTCTCCTTCTGCTGCTCCTTCGCCTTCTCCTTCTTCTGCTTCTCCCACTGATTCTGCTTCTTTTGCTTATTCTTTTTCTTCTGATTCTGCTTCTCCTGCTTATGCTTCTTCTGCTTCTCCGTATGCTTCTCCGTATGCTTCTCCTTATGCTTCTCCTTATGCTTCTCCTTATGCTTCTTCTTCTTCTTCTTCTTCTCCTCCTTCTTCTTCTTCTACTTCTTCTTCTTCTTCTTCTTCTTCTTCTTCTTCTTCTTCTTCTTCATCATCTTCATCTTCATCATCATCTTCTTCTTCTTCTTCTCTTTCTTCTGCTTCTGCTTTTCCTGCTTCTTCTGCTTCTACTGCTTCTCTTTCTGCTTCTCATTCTGCTTCTGCTTCTCCTATTGCTTCTGCTGCTCTTCCTTCTCCTTCTCCTACTTCTGCTTCTCCTTCTGCTTCTGCTTCTCCTTATATTTCTCTTTCTCCTTCTCCTTCTCGTTCTTCTGCTTCTACTTCTGCTTTTGCTTCTGCTACTTATGCTTCTTCTGTTTCTTTTGCTTCTGCTTCAGTTGCTTCTGCTTCTTAGCTTCTCCTGCTTCTCCTGCTTCTGTTTCTGCTTCTTCTTCTTCTTCTTCTCTTTCGGGTTCTCCTGCTTCTGTTCTTGTGCTTCTCCTGCTTCTCTTTCTGCTACTCATTCTGCTTCTGCTTCCCCTTCTGCTTCTGCTTCTCCTCCTTCTCCTTCTCCTTCTCCTACTTCTGCTTCTCCTTCAGTTTCTGCTTCTTCTGCTTCTCCTGCTTCTCCTTCTGCATCTCCTTCTGCTTGTGCTTGTTCTTATGCTTCTTCTTCTTCTTCTTCTGCTTCTCCTGCTTCTTTTGGTTCACCTTTTGCTTCTGCTTCTTCTGATTTTCCTGCTTCTCCTTCGGCTTCTCCCTCTGCCTCTCCTTCTGCTTCTCCTTCTGTTTCTCCTTCTCCTTCTCGTTCTTCTGCTTTTCCTTCTGCTTCTCCTTCTGCATCTACATCTTCTCCTTCTCCCTCTGCTTCTGCTTCTCATGTTTCTTCTTTTTCTTCTGCTTCTGCTTCTCCTGCTTCTTCTGCTTCTCCTGCTGCTTGTCCTTCTGCTCCTATTTCTCCTTCTTCTACTTCTCCTTCTGCTTCTACTTCTACTTCTTCTTCTTCTCCTTCTGCTTCTCCTGCTTCTCCTTCTTCTATAGCTACTACTTCTCCTTTTGCTTCTTCATCTTCATACATCATCATCATCATCCCATACATCTTCTTATTCTTCTTCTTCTT
>NW_012322947.1:0-1527 GCF_000151885.1 Dipodomys ordii
CGGTCGTGGGGCTTGAAACTCTGGGCCTGGGCGCTGTCCCTCAGCTCTTCAGCTCAAGGCGAGCACTCTACCACTTGAGCTACAGCGCCACTTCCGGTTTTCTGGTGGTTTATTGGAGATAGGAGTCTCCCAGTCTCTCCTGCCCGGGCTGGCTTTGAACCGCGATCCTCAGATCTCAGCCTCCTGAGTAGCTAGGATTACAGGCGTGAGCCACCAGCGCCCAGCTATTTATTTATTTTTAATTTTTACTTTTTATGAACATGACCCAATAGTTGACTCTTATTGCTTGTATCATTATGTGCTTACTTAAAAAAGTTGCAATTTCAGTTTATAAAACAGTATTATCCTGAGGTCATGGAAATATTCATATGCAGGAAACAACATTTTCTATACCTTTTTGAAACTAAGGTTCTGTTAGAAGCTAACATTTAGATGAGGTGTAAACTCTACTACTACCTATATCGTTTATTCTATTTAGGCTTGAGTGAAAGACATTAATCTCAATTAAAATGTGGAAAGTCAAAACTAAATGTGTTTACTTCAATCACTGTTTTCAAAAGAGTTCCTTTGACTGTTATAATGAGATTATGATGTATATTTGTATACATTTTCCTTAGGTATATGAAAATAGTTGAAGCTCTGCCGACTTACGGAGTCCATTATTATGCAGTAAAGGTAAATAGATTTTATATTACAGAGCTTTCATAATGCCTGTGATACTTTATGAAAATGACTAAATAATACTAATTTTCTAAAATCAGACATATCAATATGCATGCTTGTGCAAGCTCTGTCTTAGAAATTGCTGCATTTCCTATATTTGTGTGTGTGTGTGTGTGTGTGTGTGTGTGTGTGTGTGTGTGTGTGTGTGTGTGTGTGTGTGTGTGTGTGTGTGTGTGTGTGTGTGTGTGTGTGTGTGTGTGTGTGTGTGTGTGTGTGTGTGTGTGTGTGTGTGTGTGTGTGTGTGTGTGTGTGTGTGTGTGTGTGTGTGTGTGTGTGTGTGTGTTGGTCCTGGAGTATGAACTCAGGGCTGGGTGCTGTCTCATTGCTATTTTGCTCAAAGTACTACTTGAGCCACAGCTCTGAGTCTGGCTTTTTAGTGATTAATTGGAGAAGAAAGTGTCATGGAATTTTCCAGCCTGAGCTGTTAAAAAATGAGATCCTCCAATCTTAGCCTCCTGAATAGCTAGGATTACAGGCATGTGTCACTGGTGCCTGGCACTTTTTTTTTTCTAATGGATACAACACAAAAAATTAATTTCTTTACAATTACATATTTCTAAAAACATGATCTTCAGGAAACGACATTGTTTATCTTGGTTTTTTTGTTTCTTTTCCTTTGATCCTGGAGCCTGAACTCTGGGCCTGGGGCACTGTCCCTCAGCTCGCGCTCTACCACTTGAGCCACAGCATTACTTCCAGCTTTTTCTGCTTAGATGATGCTGAGGAATCGAACCTAGGGCCTCATGCATGTAAGGCAAGCGCTCTGCCACTGAGCCACCTTCCAAGTCCCCATCTTGTTATTGA
>NW_012322948.1:0-1526 GCF_000151885.1 Dipodomys ordii
GTGCCGTATCACAGATTCAGCCCCTTGCCAGCCGCTCATCACGGTTATCTATGCCACGGTCTACAGAATAGTCTCTCTGGCTGCTGTCAAAAACTACATCATAATGGAGTGAGCGGCGTATAATCAGACATACATATTCACGTATTCTAACTGCTCATCTAGTATTTCACCCGCAGTGTCGTGTGAATCTCTATGATAGCTATTTCTTCTCTATCTCTCTCTATCTCACTCTCTCTATTTAATATTTAGCTCATCCGTGAAATGATAGCGGCTGATCAATCGGGTACGTGAGTGACCCTATGTGTGCAGATCCGTGTTTCGTAGCGCAACTTTACAATTTTGCAGCGTGGAGTAAAAGAAGCACTTTAGGAGATACACATGAATATATTCTTCTCGAAAGACTTAGGGGCCTTTTCCCTTCATATCTGTCCTTTTTAGACAAAGAGTATTAACACGCCCCCCCCCCCGCCTTCGGGATTCCCTGGAGTCCTGCTCCTAATTATCTCTTTAATATCTCTTTATCTTCCAGCCCCTGCTTCCTGACCGGATGGTGATATCTGAAGCACTTAGCGGCAACCAGACAGCCAGAGGGGAACGCGAGCCATCCAGGCAGGTGGCGTAACCGTCCATACTCACCCCCCCCGCAGGCGATTACTCGACCACGACCACGACCTCCGACCCCCCCCCCGCACCAAAATCCACAACCCTACCCTCGGAACAAAATAAAACAAATTTGCTTGAATCTCACCCTGCCTTTTGTTTGTAATTGACGCAATAGGCGAAGGGGAGGGATCTCATTTCTGGTGCCTGACGGGGGGGGAGGGGGAGGGGGCGTGGGAATTGGAGAGGAGAGAAGAGGGGGCAGAGGGCATCTCCGTGTATCTGTGTGTGCGTGCGTGCATCTTTGAGGACACTCAAAGATCGGACGCGACAGAGCATGTATGTAGTCCAGCCGGACCAATTCACCACGTCTCTGTCTCTTGTCTCTCTGTTTCTCTTTCTCTATTTCTCTCTCTGTGTCTCTCTTTGTCTCTGTCTGTCTGTCTGTCTGTCTGTCTGTCTCTCTCTCTCTCTCTCGTTTGAATTCTCTCTCACGCCCGCCCGCCCACCCGCACTGCTTCCCTCCTTTTCCTCTCGACTTGCCAGTCAATCCTGGGGCTTGAGCTACTGTACTGGCGCTCCAACACACAACGGTCCCACTCCGAGCCTGCTTGCCTATGCATGGGCCCCATACTCCAACGAGGCACATCATCATCCCCACCCCACCCCTTCTCTGAAAAGAAGGCAGTCTCTCTCGGGGCCAGCCAGCCTGGGCCGGTTTTCTCAGTCAGTCAGTGCGTGGTTTGTTTGTTCTCTTTTTTCCCCCATGCATTTCATGAGAGAAAACTGCAATTCACAAAACCACCGCTAGATGGCGCGCGTTCGCCGTCGACAAGGTGGATGGGGCGGCGGGAGGGGCAAAACACGGGTCGGGTCAGTCACTCACTCAGTCAGTCAGTCCTCACCTACCCGGCAATGGGGAGTGA
>NW_012322949.1:0-1526 GCF_000151885.1 Dipodomys ordii
TGTGTCCCGCTGTGTCACACTGTGTCCCGTGTTGTCCCGCTTTGTCCCCCGCTGTGACCTCGTTGTGTTTCCCGCTGTGTCCCGCTGTGTACCACTCTGTGACCCCGATGTGTCCCGCTCGGTATCCAGCTGTGTCCCTCTATGTTCCCGCAGTGTCCCCGCTGTGTCGCGCTGTGTCCTTGCTGTGTCCACTGCTGTGTCCCATTGTGTCCGCAGCTGTGTTCCCCGTTGTGTCCCGCTGAGTCCCCCGCTGTGTCCGCCGCTGTGTCCCTGCTGTGTCCCTGGTGTGTCCCCGCTGTGTCCCGCTGTGTCCCGCTTTGTCCTCACTGTGTCGCAAGCTGTGTTCCGCTGTGTCCCCCGCTGTGTCCCGCTGTGTCCCTGCTGTGTCCCACTGTGTACCCCGCTGTGTCCCGCTGTGTCCCTGCTGTGACCCGCTCTGTCCCCGCTGTATTGACGCTGTGTCCCTGTGTGTCCCACTGTGTCCGCGCTGTGTTCCCGGCTGTGTCCCGCTGTGTACCCCTCTGTGTCCCCCGCTGTGTCCCGCAGTGTCCCCGGCTGTGACCCGCTGTGTTCCGCTGTGTCCCCCGCTGTGTCCCCACTGTGTGCCCCCGGTGTCCCGCTGTGTCCCCTCTCTGTCCCCAGCTGTCAGCCGCTGTTTCCCCCGCTGTGTCCCACTGTGTCCCGCTGTGTCGCCCCTTTTTGCCCCGCTGTGCCCCTGCAGTGTCCCCGCTGTGTCCCACTGTGTCACACTGTGTCCCGGGTTGTCCTGCTTTGGCCCCCGCTGTGACCTCGCTGAGTTTCTCTCTGTGTCCCGCTGTGTAACCTTCTGTGTCCTCCGCTGTGTCCCGCTGTGTACCCCACTGTGTCCAGCTGTGTCCTCGCTGTGTCCCCCGCTGTCTCCTGCTTTGTCCCACGCTGTGTCCCGCTGTGACCCGCTGTGTCCTCGCTGTGTCCCCCGCTGTGTCCCGTTGTGTCCCGCTGTGTCCCCGCTGTGTCCCGCTGTGTCCCGCTGTGTCCTGCTGTGTCCATGCTGTGTCCCACGCTGTGTCCCGCTGTGTCCACTGCTGTGTCCCGCTGTGTTCCCGCTGTGTCCCCCACTGTGTCCCGCTGTGTCCCGCTGTGTCCTTGCTGTGACCCGCTCTGTGCCCGCTGTATCGACGCTTTGTCCCGCTCTGTCCCGCTGTGTCCGCGCTGTGTTCCCCGCTGTGTCCCGCTGTGTACCCCTCTGTGTCCCCTGCTGTGTCCCGCTGTGTCCCCCGCTGTGACCTGCTATGTCCCGCTGTGTCCCCCACTGTGTCCCTGCTGTCTCCCCGCTGTGTCACACTGTGTCCTGCTTTGTACTTCTGTGTCTCCCGCTGAGTTCCTCTGTGTCCCGCTGTGGCCCAATGTGTCCTCGCTGTGTCAGCTCTGTCCTGCTCTGTCCCCGCTGTTTCCCGCTGTGTCCCGCTGTGTCCTCACTGTCTGCCCGCTGTGTCCTCTGTGTACCCTGCTGTGTCCAGCGGTCCTCTGCTGTACCCCCTGTGTCC
>NW_012322950.1:0-1526 GCF_000151885.1 Dipodomys ordii
CAGGGGGCACCACAGCGGGGTCACAGGCGGGTACATCAGTGGGACTAAAGCGGGGAGGACACAGCGGGGACACAGGCAGGCACACAGCGGGCACACAGTGGGACACAGCGGGACACAGCAGGTTTCACAGCGAGGACACAGCGGGGGACACAGCGGGGGACACAGCGGGACACAGCGGGGAACACAGCTAGGACACAGCGGGACACAGCGGGACACAGCGTCGATACAGCGGGGCACACAGCGTTACACAGTGTGGTACACAGCTGTGGACTCAACGGGACACAGTGGGGGCACAGCCCGACACAGTGGGACACAGTGGGACACAGCGGGGAAAAAGCGTGAGACACAGCATGGGACAGAGAGGGTGACAGCAGGAGACACAGCGAGGAAACAGCGGGAAACAGCGGTGACACAGCGGGGACTCAGGGGGTGACACAGCGGGACACAGCGGGGCACACAGCGGGACACAGCACGGGACAAGGCGGGACACAGTGTGGGACAGAGCGTGGGACACAGCGAGACACAGCGGAGACTAAACTGGACACAGCGGGGTACACAGAGGGACACAGCAGGGACACAGCGGGAAAACAGCGTGACACAAAAGGACACAGCGGGACACAGCGGGGGACACAGCGAGGACACAGCGGCACACAGTGGGGGACATAGCAAGGATAGAGCGGGAAACAGCGGGGGACACAGCAGGACATAGCAGGGGACAGAGCGGGACACAGCGGGACACAGCGGGGGACACAGCGGGGGACACAGGATGGACACAGCGGTACACAGCGGGGGACAGATCGAGGACACATTGGGACACAGCGGGGACACAGCGTGACTCAGCGGGGGACACAGCAGTACACAGCGGGACACAGCGGGACACAGCAGGGACACAGAGGGGGACACAGCGGGGAAAAAAGCGAGGCCACAGCAGAACACAGCGTGGGACACAGCGAGGACACAGCGGGACACAGCGGGACACAGCGTCGATACAGCGGGGACACAGCGGGACACAGCGAGGTACACAGCTGGGGACACAACGGGACACAGTGGGTGCACAGCCGGACACAGCCGGACACAGCGGGACACAGCGGGGACACTGCGGAAACATAGTGGGACACAGCGGGGTACACAGCGGGACACAGCGGGACACTGCTTGGGACACAGCGGGGACAAAGCGGCAGACAGCGGGGGACACAGCGAGGACACAGCGGGACAAAGCGGCGACACAGAGGGGACTCAGCGGGACAAAGCGGGGGACACAGCGTGACACAGCGGGACACAGCGGTGGACACAGCGGGGGACAGCGGAGACAGAGAGGGGCCAAAGCGAGACACAGCGGTGATACAGCTGGACACAACGGAGTACACAGCGGGACACAGCGGGCACACAGCGGGGACACAGCGGGACAGAGCGGGACACAGCAGGGAACACAGGAAGGAAACAGCGGGACCCAGTGGGACACAGCGTCGATACAGCGGGGCACAGCGTGGTACACAGCTGGGGACACAACGGGACACAGCGTGAGA
>NW_012322951.1:0-1526 GCF_000151885.1 Dipodomys ordii
TTCTGCTTCTCCTTCTGCTTCTTCTGCTTCTCCTTCTGATTCTCCATCTGCTTCTCCTTCTGTTTCTCCTTCTCCTTCTCGACTTCTGCTTTTCTTTCTGCTTCTCCTTCTGCTTCTGCTGCAACTGCTACTGCTTCTTCTGTTTCTTCTGCGTCTCCTTCTGTTTTATTCTCTTTCAGCTTCTGCTTCTCCTTCAGCTTCTCATTCAACTTCTCCAGATTCTGCTTCTTCTGCTTCTCCTGCTTCCGCTTTTGCTTCAGGTTTTGCTTCTGCTTCTTCGGATTCTTATACTTCTGCTTCTCCTGCTTCTGCTTCTTCTGCTTCCCCTCCTCTTTCTGCATCTCCTTCTGTTTCTGCTTCTCCTTCTGCTTCTGCTCCTTGTCCTTCTCCTGTTTCTTCTGCTTCTCCTGCTTCTGCTTCTTCTGCTTTTCCTGCTTCTCTTTCTGCTTCTCCTTCTGCTTTTCCTTCTCGTTCTGCTTCTGCTCCTTCTCCTTCTTCTGTTTCTTCTTCTTCTGCTTCTCCCGCTTCTGCTTCTTCTGCTTCTCCTGCTTCTCGTTCTGCTTCTCTTCGTCGGCTTCTCTTTCTACTTCTGCTTCTGCTTCTTCTGATTCTGTTTCTTCTACTTCTTCTCTCCTTCTGCTTCTGCTTCTTCTGCTTCTCCTTCTGCATCTCCTTCTGCTTGTGCTTTTCGTCTGCTTCTTCTTCTGCTTCTGCATCCCCTGCTTCTGCTTCTCCTGCTTCTCGTTGTGCTTCTCTTTCTGCTTCTCTTTCTGCTTCTCCTTCTCCTTCTTCTGCTTCTCCTTCTGCTTCTGCTTCTCCTTCTGCTTCTCCTTTTGCTTCTGCTTCTGCTTCAATTTCTCCTTCTGCTTCTCATTCTGCTTCTGCGTCTTCTGTTTCTTCTGCTTCTCCTGCTTCTGCTTCTCCTGCTTCTCCTACTTCTCGTGCTGCTTCTCTTTCTGCTTCTCCTTCTTCTGCTTCTCCTTCTGCTTCTGCTTCTCCTTCTGCTTCTGCTTCAATTTCTCCTTCTGCTTCTCATTCTGCTTCTGTGTCTTCTGTTTCTTCTGCTTCTCCTGCTTCTACTTCTTCTGCTTCTCCTACTTCTCTTGCTGCTTCTCCTTCTGCGTCTCTTTCTGCTTATGCTTATCCTTTTGCTTCTCCTACTCCTAATCCTTCTTTTTCGCCTTTTCCTTCTCTTTCTTCTGCTTCTCCTGGTTCTCCTTCTGCATCTTCTTCAGCTTCTGCTTCTCCTTCTGCTGCTTCTTCTGCTTCTGGTTCTCCTTCTTCTGCTTCTCCCTCTGATTCTGCTTCTTATGCTTATTCTTTTTCTTCTGCTTCTGCTTCTCCTGCTTCTGCTTCTTCTGCTGCTACTGCTTCTCCTTCTCCTTCTTCTTCTCCTTCTCCTTCTTCTTCTCCTTCTCCTTCTCCTTCTCCTTCTCCTTCTCCTTCTCCTTCTCCTTCTCCTTCTTCTTCTTCTTCTTCTTCTTCTTCTTCTTCTTCTTCTTCTTCTTCTTCTTCTTCTTCTTCTT
>NW_012322952.1:0-1526 GCF_000151885.1 Dipodomys ordii
GAAACAGAAGAAGCACAATCTGAAGCAGAAGCAGAAGAAACAGAAATAGTAGAATAAGCAGAAGCAGAAGCAGCAGGAGAAAGCAGAAGAAGAAGACGGAGAAGGCGAAAGAGAAGTATTAGGAGTAGGAGAAGCAAAAGGATAAGCAGAAGCAGAAAGAGACGCAGAAGGAGAAGCAGCACGAGAAGTAGGAGAAGCAGGAGAAGCAGAAGCAGGAGAAGCAGAAGAAAGAGAAGACGAAGAAGCAGAAGGAGAAGCAGAAGGAGAAATTGAAGCAGAAGCAGAAGCAGAAGGAGAAGAAGAAGGAGAAGCAGAAGAAGGAGAAGGAGAAGCAGAAAGAGAAGCAGAACGAGAAGCAGGAGAAGCAGTAGCAGGAGAAGCAGAAGCAGAAGAAACAGAAGAAGAAGAAGAAGAAGAAGCAGAAGGAGAAGCAGAAACAGAAGGAAAAGCAGAAAGAGAAGCAGGAGAAGCAGAAGAAGCAGCAGCAGGAGAAGCAGAAGCAGAAGAAGCCGAAGAAGCAGAAGCAGAACCTGAAGCAGAAGGAGAAGCAGGAGAAGCAGAAGAAGCAGAATCTGGAGAAGCAGAAGGAGAAGCAGAAGCAGGAGAAGCAGAAGCATAAGAATCCGAAGAAGCAGAAGCAGAACCTGAAGCAGAAGGAGAAGCAGGGGAAGCAGAAGAAGCAGAATATGGAGAAGCAGAATGAGAAGCTGAAGGAGAAGCAGAAGCGGAAAGAGAATCAAAAGCAGAAGGAGGAGCAGAAGAAACAGAAGAAGCAGTAGCAGTTGCAGCAGAAGTAGAAGGAGAAGCAGAAGGAAAAGCAGAAGAACGAGAAGAAGAAGGAGAAACAGAAGCAGAAGCAGGAGGAGAATCAGAAGGAGAAGCAGAAAAAGTAGAAGGAGAAGCAGAAACAGAAGAATAAGCATAAGGACAAGCACAAGCTGAAGGAGATGCAGAAGGAGAAGCAGAAGAAGCAGAAGCAGAAGAAGAAGTAGAAGTAGCAGAAAGAGAAGGAAGAGCAGCAGAAGGAATAGGAGAAGCAGAAGCAGAAGCAGAATGAGTAGCAGAAAGAGAAGCAGTAGAACCAGAAGAAGCAGGAAAAGCAGAAGCAGAAGAAAGAGAAGAAGCAGAAGAAGAAGAAGAAGAAAAAGAAGAAGAAGAAGAAGAAGAAGAAGACGAAGAAGAAGAAGAAGAAGAAGAAGAAGGAGACGGAGAAGCATAAGGAGTAGGAGTAGAAGCAGAAGAAGCAGAAGCAGGAGAAGCAGAAGCAGAAGAAAAAAAGAAACAAAAGAAGCAGGAGTAGAAGCAGTGGGGGAGGCAGAAAAAGGAGAAGGAGAAGGAGCAGCAGAAGGAGAATCAGAAGCAGAAAGAGAAGCAGAAACAGAAGGAGAACAAGAAGGAGAAGCAGGAAAATCATAAGAAGCAGAAGTAGAAGCAGAAAGAGAAGGAGAAGAAGGAGAAGCAGAAGTAGAATCAGAAGAAACAGAAGAAGAAGAAGAAGAAGAAGAAGAAGAAGAAGAAGAAGAAGA
>NW_012322953.1:0-1526 GCF_000151885.1 Dipodomys ordii
AGCTTTGTCCCCGCTGTGTCTCGCTGTGTCCCACACTCTGTCCCCCATTTGTGTCCCGCTGTGTCCCCCGCTGTTTCGCATTGTGTCCCCCACTGTGTCCCGCTGTGTCCCCGCAGGTTCACCTCTGTTTCCCGCTGTGTCCCGCTGTGTTCCTTGGTGTCCTCGCTGTGTCCCCCTGCTGTGTCCCGTTGTGTCCCGCTGTGTCCTCGCTGTGTCCCCCTGCTGTGTCCCGTTGTGTCCCGCTGTGTCCTCGCTGTGTCCCCCTGCTGTGTCCCGTTGTGTCCCGCTGTTTCACCGCTGTGTCCCACACTGTGTCCCGCTGTGTCCCCCACTGTGTCCCGCTGTGTCCCCGCAGGTTCACCTCTGTTTCCCGCTGTGTCCCTTTGTGTGCCGCTGTGTCCTCGCTGTGTCCCCGCTGTGTCCCGCTGTGTCCCGCTGTGTCCCCGCATGTTCACCTCTGTATCCCTCTATGTCCCGTTGTGTGCCGCTGTGTCCTCGCTGAGTCCCCTACTGTCTCCTTCTCTGTCCCCCGCTGTGTCTCACGCTTTGTCCCCGCTGTGTCCCACTGTGTACGGCTGTGTCCGGCTGTGCCCCCACTGTGTCCCGTTGTGTCCACAGCTGTGTACCACGCTGTGTACCACGCTGTGTCCCCGCTGTATCGACGCTGTGTCCCACTGTGTCCCGCTGTGTCCCGCTGTGTCCTCGCTGTGTTCCCCGCTGTGTCCCTCTGTGTCCACCGCTGTGTCCCCAGCTGTGTCCTCGCTGTGTCCCTGCTGTGTCCTACTGTGTCCTCACTGGGACCACCACTGTGTGTCGCTGTGTCCACCGCTGTGTCCCGCTGTGTCCAGCTGTGTCCCGCTTTGTCCCCGCTGTGTCTCGCTGTGTCCCGCTGTGTCCCCGCTCTGTGCCTGCTGTGTCCCGCTGTGTCTCCCGCTTTGTCCCGCTGTGTCCCACTGTGTCCCCGCTTTGTCCCGCTGTGTCCCGCTGTGTCCCCGCTGTGTGCCCGCTCTGTCCCGCTGTGTATCCCGCTGTGTCCAGTTGTGTCACCGCTGTGTCTCGCTGTGGCCACTCTCTGTCTCCGCTGTCCCCCGCTGGGTCCCCCGCTGTGGTCCGCTGTGTCCTGCTGTGTCCCCCGCTTTGTCCTGCTGTGTCCCGCAGTGTCCCCGCTGTGTCCCGCTGTGTAACACTGTGTCCCGTGGTGTCCCAATTTGTCCCACGCTGTGTCCCCGCTGAGTCCCCTCTGTGTCGCCACTGTGTCCCCCTGTGTCCTCGCTGTGTCCCCCGCTGTCTCCCGCTTTGTCCCTCGCTGTGTTCCGCTGTGTCCCACTGTGTCCCCGCTGTGTCCCCAGCTGCGTCCCGCTGTGTCCCGCTGTGTCCCGCTGTGTCCCGGCTGTATCGAAGCTGTCTCCTGCTGGGTCCCGCTGTGTCCTCGATGGGTTCCCCGCTGTGTCCCGCTGTGTTCCGTGGTGTCCCGCTTTGTCCCCCGCTGTGTCCCCTCCTGAGTCCCCGCTGTGTCCCCGCTGTGT
>NW_012322954.1:0-1526 GCF_000151885.1 Dipodomys ordii
CTCTCCAGATTCTGCTTCTCCGCTCTCCTTCTGCTTGAGGTTCTGCTCTGCTTCTTCAGCTTCTCTGCTTCTATTTCTGCTTCTCCTTCTGTTTCTGCTTCTCTTTCTGCATCTGCTTCTTATCCTTCTTCTATTTCTTTTGATCTGCTTCTCCTGCTGCTGCTTCTCCTGCTTCTCCTTCTGTTTCTCTTTATGCTTCTCCTTCTGCTTCTCCTTTTTCTGCTTCTACTTTTGCTTCTGCTTCTGCTTCTCTTTCTGCTGTTCTCTCTGCTTCTCCTGCTGCTTTTCCTTCTTCTGCTCCTTCTTCTGCTTCTCTTTCTGCTTCTCCTTCTGTTTCTCCTACTCCTTCTCCTTCTCGTTCTTCTGCTTTTCCTTCTGCTTCTCCTTCTGCTTCTGCATCTTCTGCTTCTTCTGCTACTGCCTCTGCTTCTTCTGCTTCCCCTTCTCCTTCTCCTTCTGCTTTTGCTTCTCTTTCTGCTTCTGCTTCTCCTTCTGCTTCTCAGATTCTGCTTGTTCTGCTTCTCCTGCTACTCCTTCTGCTTCAGGTTCTGCTTCTGCTTCTTCGGCTTCTTCTGCTTCTGCTTCTCCTGCTGCTGCTTCTTCTGCTTCTCCTTCTCTTTCTGCTTTTCCTTCTGTTTCTGCTTCTCCTTCTGCTTCTTCTACTTCCTATGTTTCTTCAGCTTCTACTTCTCTTGCTTCTGCTTCTTCTGGTTCTCCTGCTTCTCCTTCTCATTCTCCTTCTCTTTCTGCTTCTGCTTATCCTTCTGTTTCTCCTACTCCTAATCCTTCTCTTTCTCCTTCTCCTTCTTCTTCTTCTGCTTCTCCTGCTGCTTCTTCTTCTGCTTCTTCTGCTTTTTCTGTTTCTTCTTCTTCTGCTTCATCTTCTTCTTCTTCTGCTTCTCCTTCTGCTTCTGCTCTTCTCCTTCTGTTTCTTCTGTTTCTGCTTCTCCTGCTTCTTCTTCTTCTGCTTCTCCTACTTCTCCTTCTGCTTCTCCATCTCCTTCTCCTTCTCCTTCAATTTCTCCTTCTTGTGCTTCTCATTCTGCTTCTGCTTCTGCTTCTCCTGCTTCTGCTTCTTCTGTTTCTCCTTCTGCTTCTTTTTCAGCTTCTCTATCTGCTTCTAATTCTACTTCTGCTCCTCCTACTCCTAATCCTTCTCTTTCTCCTTCTTCTTCTACTTCTCGTTCTCCTTCTGACTTCTTCAGCTTATTCAATTTCTTCTGCTTCTGCTTTTCAAGCTTCTACTGCTTCTGCTTCTCCTTCTGCTTCAAATTCTCCTTCTAATTCTTAAACTTCTTCTGATTCTTCTGCTTCTGCTTCACCTGCTACTACTTCTTCTACTTCTTCTACTTCTCTTTCTACTTCTCCTTCTACTTCTACTTCTCCTTCTGCTCCTTCTCCTTCTTCAATTTCTTCTTCTTCTTCTTCTACTTCTCCCACTTCTACTTCTTCTACTTCTCCTACTTGTCCTTCTCCTTCAACTTCTCCTTCTCCTTCTTAAAAAAACACTTTCAGCTTCAACTTCT
>NW_012322956.1:0-1526 GCF_000151885.1 Dipodomys ordii
TCACTTCTTTATCTTCTGCTTCTGCTTCTCTTGCTTCTGCTTCTTATGCTTCTACTGCTTCTTCTGCTTCTGCTTCTTCTGCTTCTACTTCTCTTTCTGCTTCTGCTTCTCCTGCTTGTTTTTCTGCTTCTTCTGCTGCTTCTCCTTCTGCTGCTTCTTCTACTTCTCCTTCTGCTTCTCTTTTTGCTTCTTCTTCTGCTTCTGCTTCTGCTTCTTCTGTTTCTCCTGCCTGAATTTCTGGTTCTACTTCTTCTGCTGCTTCTCCTTCTGCTTCTGCTTCTACTTCTGCTTCTGATTCTGCTTCTTCTGCTTCTTCTCTTTCGGCTTCTCCTGCTTCTGCTTCTTGTGTTTCTCCTGCTTCTCTTTCTGATTCTCATTCCGCTTCTGCTTCTCCTCCTTCTCCTTCTCCTACTTCTGCTTCTCTTCAGCTTCTTCTTCTTCTGCTTCTCCTGCTTCTCCTTCTGCATCTCCTTCTGCTTGTGCTTCTCCTTATGCTTCTTCTTCTGCCTCTACTTCTCCTTCTCCTTCTTTTGCTTCTCCTTTTGCTTCTGCTTCTTCTGCTTTTCCTGCTTCTCCTTCTGCTTCTGCTTCTCCTGCTTCTCCTTCTGCATCTTCTTCTGCTTCTGCTTCTCTTTCTCCTTCTTCTGCTTCTCCATCTGATTCTCCTTCTGCTTCTTCTTCTTCTGCTTTACCTGCTTCTCTTTCTGCTTCTCCTTCTGCTTCTCCTTCTGTTTCTCCTTCTCCTTCTTGTTCTTCTGCTTTTCCTTCTGCTTCTCGTTCTGCTTCTGCTACAACTGCTACTGCTTCTACTTCTTCTGTTTCTTCTGCTTCTACTTCTGATTTTGATTCTCTTTCTGCTTCTGCTTCTCCTTCTGCTTCTCCTTCTTCTTCTCCAGATACTGCTTCTTCTGCTTCTCCTGCTTCTCCTTCTCCCTGAGGTTCTCCTTCTGCTTCTTCAGATTCTTATGCTTCTGCTTCTCCAGCTTCAGCTTCTTCTACTTCCCCTCCTTCTCTTTCTGCTTCTCCTTCTGTATCTACTTCTCCTTCTGCTTCTGCTTCTTGTCCTTCTCCTGTTTGTTCTGCTTATGCTTCTCCTGTTTATGCATCTCCTGCTCCTCCTTCTGCTGCTCTTTCTGCTTCTCCTGCTGCTTTTCCTTCTCCTGCTCCTTCTTCTGCTTCTCTTTCTGCTTCTCCTTCTGTTTCTCCTTCTCCTTCACCTTCTCGTTCTTCTGCTTTTCTTTCTGCTTCTCCTTCTGCTTCTGCATCTTCTGCTTCTTCTGCTACTACCTCTGCTTCTTCTGTTTCTTCTGCTTCTAGTTCTGCTTCTCCTGCTTCTTCTTCTGCTTCAGGTTCTGCTTCTGCTTCTTCTGCTTCTGCTTCTTCTGCTTCTCTTTCTGCTTTTCCTTCTGTTTCTGCTTCTCCTTCTGTTTCTTCTCCTTCTTCTGTTTCTTCTGTTTCTGCTTCTCCTGCTTCTGCTTCTCCTGCTTCTCGTTCGGCTTCTCAATCTGCTTCTCCTTCTCCTTCTT
>NW_012322957.1:0-1526 GCF_000151885.1 Dipodomys ordii
TTTTTTTTTCGATCTGTACCCAGTATCTCCAGAATCGATAAGTTCTTATCTTTTCTACTAACCTATATCTTTCCTAGCCCTACTTGTTTCGCTTGAATTGCTGCATCTCATGCTGGAGCTATGTTTATCTGGTGCAGTAGCCTGCTCAGGCGTTCTAGCTGTTGTCTCTCATTTCCAGGATAAATTTTACTTATTAGCGGTCGCCTAAGCTTCTCATGATTATTCTTCCATTAGTTTCTAGATTGCCATGGTTAAGTTGTCGCTTTTGTACTGACTGGATGACTCAGACGAAGCCGAAGAAGAAGTCGAAGAAGAAGACGAAGAAGAAGAAGAAGAAGAAGAAGAAGAAGAAGAAGAAGAAGAAGAAGAAGAAGAAGAAGAAGAAGAAGAAGGAGAAGGAGGAGGAGGAGGTGGTGGTGGAGGAGGAGGAGGAGGAGCAGAAGCATAAGGAGAAGCATAAGGAGAAGCACTAGAAGCAGAAGCAGGAGAAGCAGAAGCAGAAGAAAAAGAATAAGCAAAAGAAGCAGAAGCAGGGGGAGAATCAGAAGAAGGATAAGGAGAAGGAGCAGCAGAAGGAGAAGCAGAAGCAGAAGAAACAGGAGAAGCCGAAGAAGCAGAAGCAGAATCTGAAGCAGAAGGAGAAACAGAAGAAGCACAATCTGAAGCAGAAGCAGAAGAAACAGAAATAGTAGAATAAGCAGAAGCAGAAGCACCAGGACAAGCAGAAGAACAAGAAGGAGAAGGCGAAAGAGAAGGATTAGGAGTAGGAGAAGCAAATGGATAAGCAGAAGCAGAAAGAGACGCAGAAGGAGAAGCAGCACGAGAAGTAGGAGAAGCAGGAGAAGCAGAAGCAGGAGAAGCAGAAGAAACAGAAGACGCAGAAGCAGAATGAGAAGCAGAAGGAGAAATTGAAACAGAAGGAGAAGAAGCAGAAGGAGAAGCAGAAGAAAGAGAAGGAGAAGTAGAAGCAGAAAGAGAAGCAGAAAGAGCAGCACAACGAGAAGCACAACGAGAAGCAGGAGAAGCAGAAGCAGGAGAAGCAGAAGCAGAAGAAACATAAGGAGAAGAAGCAGAAGCAGAAGGATAAGCAGAAACAGAAGGAAAATCAGAAATAGAAGCAGGAGCAGCAGAAGAAGCAGCAGCAGGAGAAGCAGAAGCAGAAGAAGCCGAAGAAGCAGAAGCAGAACCTGAAGCATAAGGAGATACAGGAGAAGCAGAAGAATCAGAATCTGGAGAAGCAGAAGGAGAAGCAGAAGCAGAAAGAGAAGCAAAAGCAGAAGGAGAAGCAGAAGGAGAAGCAGAAGAAACAGAAGAAGCGGAGGCAGTCGCAGAAGAAGCAGAAGATGCAGAAGCAGTCGTAGAAGCAGAGAGAGAAGCATAAAGAGAAACAGAATGAGAAGCAGGAGAAGCAGAAGCAGGAGAAGCAGATCAGAAGAATAGAAGATGGAGAAGAAGCAGAGAGAAGAGAAGCAGAACAGAAGAGAAGCAGAAAAGGAGCAGAGAGCCGAGAGCAAAGCAGAAACTAA
>NW_012322958.1:0-1526 GCF_000151885.1 Dipodomys ordii
CAAGCCCAGGTTGTCTGCCCCCCATGAATTTGCACACACTGATCCCCTAGGACCCTATTCAAAACAGTAATCAGTCCAGGGTCCCCTCTTCAACCATAGGTCGCTCGGTCCCCCCCAATCTGATAGGACTCGTGGTATATCTCCTTTCCCTCTTTCCCCAGGCCGCACGCTTACTCGCGTGAGGTCTTAGGCTAGTAGCTGGAGGTGAAGTCTTGGCCTGTAGTACGGTCATATACTCTGGGTCTGACGAAGAGGGTGGAGGTGTGCCTTTCAGCAGCACAAACCTAATCTTGGCCTGGGCCAGCCCTGTATGCGCACATTTTAATTCTGCACACTTATAGGTAAACTGAATTTTTTGGAGCCACTCAGAGCAGCACTTCCCAGTCCATGTTCAATGGAGATCGGAGACAGAAAAATATAAAACTCCCCCCGCCCACCCCGCCTTCGGGCTTCCCTGGAGTCCTGCTCCTAATTATCTCTTTAATATCTCTTTACCTTCCAGCCCCTGCTTCCTGACCGGATGGTGATATCTGAAGCACTCAGCGGCAACCAGACAGCCAGAGGTGAACGCGAGCCATCCATGCAGGTGGCGTAACCGTCCATCCTCACCCCCCACCCCCGCAGGCGATTACTCGAACACGACCACGACCTCCGACCCCCCCCCCCGCACCAAAGTCCACAACCCTACCTCGGAACAAAATAAAACAAATTTGCTTGAATCTCACGCTGCCTTTTGTTTGTAATTGACGCAATAGGCGAAGGGGAGGGATCTCATTTCTGGTGCCTGACGAGGGGGAAGGGGGAGGGGGCGGGGGAATTGGAGAGGAGAGAAGAGGGGGCAGAGGGCATCTCAGTGTATCTGTGTGTGTGCGTGCGTGCATCTTTGAGGAAACTCAAAGATCGGACGCGACAGAGCATGTATGTAGTCCAGCCGGACCAATTCACCACGTCTCTGTCTCTTGTCTCTCTGTTTCTGTTTCTATATTTCTCTCTGTGGGTCTCTCTTTGTCTATGTCTTTCTGTCTGTCTGTCTGTCTGTCTGTCTCTCTCTCTCTCTCGTTTGAATTGTCTCTCCCGCCCGCCCGCCCGCCCGCACTCCCTCCCTCCTTTTCCTCTCGACTTGCCAGTCAATCCTGGGGCTTGAGCTACTGTACTGGCGCTCCAACACACAACGGTCCCACTCCGAGCCTGCCTGCCTGCCTGCCTGCCTATGCATGGGCCCCATACTCCAACGAGGCACATCATCATCCCCACCCCACCCCTTCTCTCAAAAGAAGGCAGTCTCTCTCGGGGCCAGCCAGCCTGGGCCGGTTTCCTCAGTCAGTCAGTGCGTGGTTTGTTTGTTCTTTTTCCCCCCATGCATTTCATGAGAGAAAACTGCAATTCACAAAACCACCACTAGATGGCGCGCGTTCGCCGTCGACAAGGTGGATGGGGCGGCGGGAGGGGCAAAACACGGGTCGGGTCAGTCACTCACTCAGTCAGTCAGTCCTCACCTACCCGGCAGTGGGGAGTGAGAGTTCTGA
>NW_012322959.1:0-1526 GCF_000151885.1 Dipodomys ordii
GATGGGACACAATTTGGACTATGCGGGTACCCGGTGCTCACACAGCGGGGGGACACATTGGACCCAGCAGGGAATACAAAGAAGACCCCAGAGGGGGACATAGGGGGACACTGGCGGGACACAGGTGTACCCCAGTGGGTACAGAGAGAGACATAGCAGTTACACAGTGAGGGCACTCCAGGGACATAGGAGGGACACAGGGGGATCACAGCCGGGGACCCAGCGGGACCCAGTGGGGTCACAGCAGGGACACAGCGGGGACACAGCGGTGACACAGCAGCGGACACAGAGGCGGACATAGCAGGACACAGCTGGACACAGGAGGACAGAGCGGGACACAGCTAGAACACAATGGGACACAGCGGGACACCGTGGGGAACACAGCAGGGGACACAGCGGGACACAGCGGGGGACACAGCGGAACACAGCGGGACTCAGAGGGGACAAAGCAGGGGACAAAGCAGGGACACAACGGGACACAGCGGGACAAAACGGGACACAGCTGGACACAGCGGGGACACAGGGGGACACAGCGTGGACAGCGGGGACACAGGGCGGACACAGCGAGACACAGCGGGGGACACAGCGAGGACACAGCGGGGACACAGGGGGGACACAGCGGGACAAAACGGGACACAGCGGGACACAGAGGGGGATACAGCAGGGGACAGCGGGGACACCCCTGGGGACAGCAGGGACATGGCGGGCACAGCGGGGGACACAGCGAGGACACAGCGGGACACAGCGGGGACACACCGGGGACACAGCGGGACACACCTGGGATAGAGCGGGGACACAACGGGACACAGCGGGGGACATCGGGGACACAGCGGGACACAGCGGGACACAGCAGGGACACAGCAGGGACACAGCGAAGACACAGCGGGACACAGAGGGATACACAGAAAGGACACAGCGTGCCACATGTGGACACAGCGGGACACAGCGTGGGACACAGAGAGGACACAGCTGGACACAAAGGGGGACACAGCAAGGACACAGCGGGACACAGCGGGAAAGAGCGAGACACAGCGGAGGACACAGCCGGGGACACAGCGGGGTACAGCGTCACACTGTGGGGACACAGCGGGGGACACAGCAGGGGACACAACGGGTGACACAGCGGGACACAGTGGGGTACACAAAGGGACACAGCGGGGGACACTGTAGCGGACACAGTGGGACTTATCGGGACACAGCGGGGCACAGCGGGGAACACAGTGGGGAGTAGGGGACACAGCGGGACACAAGAGGGGAAATAGTGGGGGACACAGCGGGGGACACAGCGGGATACAGAAGGACACAGCGAGGACACAGCGGGACACAGTAGGACACAGCCGGGACACAGCGGGGGACACAGTGGGCCACAGCTGCGGATACAGCGAGGATACAGCAGGGACACTGCGGGACACAGCGGGACACAGCGGGGAAATAATGGGGGACACAGCGGGATACAGAAAGACACAGCGAGGACACAGAGGGGACATAGGGTGACACTGCGGGACACAGTGGGACACAGCGGGGAC
>NW_012322960.1:0-1526 GCF_000151885.1 Dipodomys ordii
GAGAGAGAGAGAGAGAGAGAGAGAGAGAGAGAGAAGAAGAGAGAAGAGAGAGAGAGAGAGAGAAGAAGGAGAAGCAGAAGGAGAAACAGAAGCAGAAGCAGAAGAAGATGCAGAAGGAGAAGCAGAAGCAGAAGAAGATGCAGAAGGAGAAGCAGGAGAAGCAGAAGAAGCAGAAACAGAAGGAGAAGCAGAAGTAGGACAAGGAGAAGGAGAAGGAAGGGCAGCAGAAGCAATAGGAGAAGCAGAAGGAGAAGCAGAAGAATGAGAAGAAGAAAGAGAAGCAGGAGAAGCACAAATGCAGAAGCAGGAGAAGCAGAAAGAAGATACAGAAGAAGAAGAAGAAGAAGAAGAAGAAGAAGAAGAAGAAGAAGAAGAAGCAAAAGGAGAAGAAGAAGCAAAAGAAGAAGGAGAAGCTGGAGAAGCAGAAGGAGAAGAAGAAGAAGCAGAAGTAGAAGCAGAAGGAGAAGTAGAAGAAGGAGAAGGAGGAGCAGAAGGACAAGCAGCAGGAGAAGCAGAAAGAGAAGCAGGAGAAGCAGAAGAAGCAGAAGCAGGAGAAGCAGAAGCAGAAGAAAAAGAAGAAGCATGAGAAGCAGAAGCAGAGGGAGAAGGAGCAGATGTAGAAGCAGAAGGAAAAGCAGAAGAACGAGAAGGAGAAGGAGAAAGAGAAGGAGAAGCAGAAGGAGAGGCAGAGGGAGAAGCCGAAGGAAAAGCAGGAAAAGCAGAAGAAGCAGAAGCAAAAGGTGAACCAAAAAAAGCAGGAGAAGCAGAAGGAGAAGAAGAAGCATAAGAACAAGCACAAGCAGAAGGAGATGCAGAAGGAGAAGCAGGAGAAGCAGAAGAAGCAGAAGCTGAAGAAGAAGCAGAAGTAGGAGAAGGAGAAGGAGAAGGAGGAGAAGCAGAAGCAGAAGGAGAAGCAGAAGCAGAATGAGTAGCAGAAAGAGAAGCAGGAGAAGCACAAGAAGCAGAAGCAGGAGAACCCGAAAGAGAAGAAGAAGAAGAAGCAGAAACAGGAGCAGGAGAAGCAGGAGAAGCTAAGAAGCAGAAGCAACTGAAGCAGAAGCAAAAAAAACAGAAGAAGCATAAGTAGCAGAAGCAAAAGCAGAAGTAGAAGCAGAAGAACGAGAAGGAGAAAGAGAAATATAAGGAGAAGCAGAAGGAGAAGGAGAAGCAGAAGTAGGAGAAGGAGAAGGAAGATCAGCAGAAGCAAAAGGAGAAGCAGAAGGAGAAACAGAAGCAGAATGAGAAGCAGAAAGAGAAGCAGTAGAAGCAGAAGAAGCAGGAAAAGCAGAAGCAAAAGAAAGAGAAGAAGAAGAAGAAGAAGAAGAAGAAGAAGAAGAAGAAGAAGAAGAAGAAGAAGAAGAAGAAGAAGAAGAAGAAGAAGAAGAAGAAGAAGAAGAAGGAGAAGGAGAAGAAGAAGAAGGAGAAGGAGAAGGAGAAGAAGGAGAAGGAGAAGAAGAAGAAGAAGAAGAAGAAGAAGAAGAAGAAGAAGAAGAAGAAGAAGAAGAAGAAGAAGAAGAAGAAGAAGA
>NW_012322961.1:0-1526 GCF_000151885.1 Dipodomys ordii
TCAACTCCAAGGTTATTAATATAACATATGAGATATAACAAGACATCCCGCTTTCTTGAGCTTATGGGCGTGGAGGAATCGTATCCCTGGGCCTTAGGTTTGCATTACAAGCCGTCTATCAAATGAAGCGCCTTTCCAACAATTAAACATTAAATATACAGTACCAAGGTTTGAAATTAGGTGCTAGTTTATCAAGGAGGTGGTTTATGTCCGTAGGTTGCTCACCAGCGTAGGAAGAATATAAGTTGAGACAAAGTGCCATGAGTCGAGGTCAAGTCCCAGGTTTTGGCCAAAATAAAATTAAAGCATTGGCGAGGAAATTTCGTACGTTGTTCAGACAGGATTGGGATACTCCCCCTCCGGAACACGTCGGCTAGCGGTTGGAAACCCCGCCCTCCCCCCCTCCCCGTCGTCATGGCTACGACAGAGGAAAAGCAAATGATGATAATAATGAATCATAACAACCTATATGTATGTGTATGTCAGAACTCTCACTCCCCACTGCCGGGTAGGTGAGGACTGATGACTGAGTGAGTGACTGAGCCGACCCGTGTTTTGCCCCTCCCGCCGCCCCATCCACCTTGTCGACGGCGAGCGCGCGCCATCTAGTGGTGGTTTTGTGAATTGCAGTTTTCTCTCATGAAATGCATGGGGGAAAAAAAAGAACAAACAAACCACGCACTGACTGACTGAGAAAACCGGCCCAGGCTGGCTGGCCCCGAGAGAGACTGCCTTCTTTTCAGAGAAGGGGTGGGGTGGGGATGATGATGTGCCTCGTTGGAGTATGGGGCCCATGCATAGGCAGGCAGGCAGGCAGGCAGGCTCGGAGTGGGACCATTGTGTGTTGGAGCGCCAGTACAGTAGCTCAAGCCCCAGGATTGACTGGCAAGTCGAGAGGAAAAGGAGGGAGGGAGTGCGGGCGGGCGGGCGGGCAGGAGAGAGAATTCAAATGAGAGAGAGAGAGAGAGATATAGAGAGAGACAGACAGACAGACAGACAGACAGGCAGACAGAGACAAAGAGAGACACAGAGAGAGAAATAGAGAAACAGAAACAGAGAGACAAGAGACAGAGACGTGGTGAATTGGTCCGGCTGGACTACATACATGCTGTGTCGCGTCCGATCTTTGAGTTTCCTCAAAGATGCACGCACGCACACACACAGATACACTGAGATGCCCTCTGCCCCCTCTTCTCTCCTCTCCAATTCCCCCGCCCCCTCACCCCTCCCCCCCCCCGTCAGGCACCAGAAATGAGATCCCTCCCCTTCGCCTATTGCATCAATTACAAACAAAAGGCAGCGTGAGATTCAAGCAAATTTGTTTTATTTTGTTCCGAGGGTAGGGTTGTGGATTTTGGTGCGGGGGGGGGGTCGGAGGTCGTGGTCGTGGTCAAGTAATCGCCTGCGGGGGGGGTGAGGATGGACGGTTACGCCACCTGCATGGATGGCTCGCGTTCCCCTCTGGCTGTCTGGTTGCCGCTGAGTGCTTCAGATATCATCATCCGGTCAGGAAGCAGGGGCTGGAA
>NW_012322962.1:0-1526 GCF_000151885.1 Dipodomys ordii
GAAGGAGAAGCAGGAGAAGCAGAAGAAGCAGTATCTGGAGAAGCAGAAGGAGAAGCAGAAGCAGTAATGAGAAGCAAAAGCAGAAGGAGAAGCAGAAGAAACAGAAGAAGCAGAGGCAGTATCAGAAGAAGCAGAAGATTCAGAAGCAGAAGGAGAAGCAGAAGGAAAAGCAGAAGAACTAGAAGGAGAAGGAGAAGGAGAAACAGGAGTAGAAGCAGAAAGAGAAGCAGAAGCAGGAGCAGTAGAAGGAAAAGCGACAGGAGAAAAAGAAAGAGCAGCAGAAGGAGAAGCACGAAATGCAGAAACAGGAGAAGAACAAGCAGAGGAAACAAGAGAAGGACAAGAAGCAGAAGCAGAAGGAGAAGCAGAAAGAGAAGGAGGGGAAGCAGAAGAAGCAGAAGCAGGAGAAGCAGAAGCATAAGAATCCGAAGAAGCAGAAGCAGAACCTGAAGCAGAAGGAGAAGCAGGAGAAGCAGAAGAATCAGAATCTGGAGAAGCAGAAGGAGAAGCAGAAGGAGAAGCAGAAGCAGAAAGAGAATCAAAAGCAGAAGGAGAAGCAGAAGAAACAGAAGAAGTAGAAGCAGTAGCAGTTGTAGCAGAAGCAGTAGGAAAAACAGAAGGAAAAGCAGAAGAACAAGAAGGAGAAGGAGAAACAGAAGGAGAAGCAGAAAGAGAAGCAGGTAAGGCAGAAGAAGAAGCAGAAGGAGAATCAGAAGGAGAAGCAGAAGAAGGAGAAGGAGAAGCAGAAGCAGAAGAAGATGCAGAAGGAGAAGCAGAAGAAGCAGAAGCAGAAGGAAAAGCAGAAGAAGCAGAAGCAAAAGGTGAAGCAAAAGAAGGAGAAGGAGAAGGAGAAGCAGAGGCAGAAGAAGAAGCATAAGGACAAGCACAAGCAGAAGGAGATGCAGAAGGAGAAGCAGAAGAAGCAGAAGCTGAAGGAGTAGTAGAAGTAGGAGAAGGAGAAGGAGGAGAAGCAGAAGCAGAAGGAGAAGCAGAAGCAGAATGAGAAGCAGAAAGAGAAGCAGGAGGAGGACAAGAAGCAGAAGCAGGAGAAGCCGAAAGAGAAGAAGCAGAAACAGAAGCAGAAGGAGAAGCAGAAGCCGAAGGAGAAGCAGCAGAAGAAGTAGAACCAGAAATTCAGGCACGAGAAACAGAAGAAGCAGAAGCAGAAGGAGAAGCAAAAAGAGAAGCAGAAGGAGAAGTAGAAAAAGCAGCAGAAGAAGCAGAAAAACAAGCAGGAGATGCAGAAGCAGAAAGAGAATTAGAAGCAGAAGAAGCAGAAGAAGAAGCAGTAGAAGCATAAGAAGCAGAATCAGGAGAAGCAGAACCAGAAGAAAAAGAAAAAGCATAAGAAGCAGAAGCAGAGGGAGAAACAGAAGAAGGAGAAGGAGCAGCAGAAGGTGAAGCAGAAGGAGATGCAGAAGCAGAAGGAGAAGCAGAAATAGAAGAAGAAGAAGGAGAAGTTGGAGAATCAGAAGAAGCAGAAGCAGAAGAAGGAGAAGGAGAAGCAGAAGGAGAAGGACAAGCAG
>NW_012322963.1:0-1526 GCF_000151885.1 Dipodomys ordii
TGCTTCTTGGGCTTCTTCTGTTTCTTCTGCTTCTGCTTCTCCTGCTACTGCTTGTTCTGCTTCTTCTGCTTCTCTTTCTGCTTCTCCTTCTGCTTCCGCTTCTCCTTCTGCTCCTTCTCCTTCTTCTGTTTCTTCTTCTTCTTCTCCTTCTCCCTCTTCTGCTTCTTCTGCTTCTCCTGCTTGTCCTTCTCCTTCTGCTTCTCCTTCTCCTTCTTCTCCTTCTCTTTCTGCTTCTGCTTCTTCTGATTCTCCAACTTCTCCTTCTTCTTTTCCTTTTGTTTCTGCTTCTCTTTCTGCTTCTGCATCTCCTTCTGCTTCACCTTCTTCTGCTCTTTCTCCTTCTTTTGTTTCTCCCTCTGCTTCTGCTTCTTATGCTTCTTCTTTATCTTCTGCTTCTGCTTCTCCTGCTTCTGCTTTTTGTGCTTCTACTGCTTCTTCTTCTGTTTCTGCTTCTTCTGCTTCTACTTCTCTTTCTGCTTATGCTTCTCCTGCTTGTTTTTCTGCTTCTTCTGCTGCTTCTCCTTCTGCTGCTTCTTCTACTTCTCCTACTGCTTCTCTTTTTTCTTCTCCTTCTGCTTCTTCTGTTTCTCCTGCCTGAATTTCTGCTTCTACTTCTTCTGCTGCTTCTCTTTCTGCTTCTGCTGTCCTTCTGCTTCTGATTCTGCTTCTTCTGCTTCTTCTCTTTCGGCTTCTCCTGCTTCTACTTCTTGTGATTCTCATGCTTCTCTTTTTGCTTCTCATTCCGCTTCTGCTTCTCCTTCTGCTTCTTCTTCTCCTCATTCTCCTTCTCCTACTTCTGCTTCTCCTTCATCTTCTGCTTCTTCTGCTTCTCCTGCTTCTCCTTCTGCATCTCCTTCTGCTTGTGCTTGTACTTATGCTTCTTCTTATGCCTCTGCTTCTCCTTCTCCTTCGTTTGCTTCTCCTTTTGCTTCTGCTTCTTCTGCTTTTCCTGCTTCTCCTTCTGCTTCTGCTTCTTCTGCTTCTCCTTCTGCATCTTCTTCTGCTTCTGCTTCTCCTTCTCCTTCTTCTGCTTCTCCTTCTGATTCTCCTTCTGCTTCTTCTTCTTCTGCTTTACCTGCTTCTCTTTCTGCTTCTCCTTCTGCTTCTCCTTCTGTTTCTCCTTCTCGTTGTTCTGCTTTTCCTTCTGCTTCTCGTTCTGCTTCTGCTACAACTGCTAATGCTTCTACTTCTTCTGTTTCTTCTGCTTCTCCTTCTGCTTTTGATTCTTTTTCTGCTTCTGCTTCTCCTTCTGCTTCTCCAGATTCTGCTTCTCCTGCTTCTCCTTCTGCTTCAGGTTCTCCTTCTGCTTCTTCGGATTCTTATTCTTCTGCTTCTCCTGCTTCTGCTTCTTCTGCTTCCCCTCCTTCTCTTTCTGCTTCTCCTTCTGCTTCTACTACTTGTTCTTCTCCTGTTTGTTCTGCTTATGCTTCTCCTGTTTCTGCATCTCCTTCTCCTCCTTCTGCTGCTCTTTCTGTTTCTCATGCTGCTGCTCCTTCTCCTTCTCCTTCTTCTGCTTCTCCCACTGC
>NW_012322964.1:0-1525 GCF_000151885.1 Dipodomys ordii
TCCCCTCCTTCTCTTTCTGCTTCTGCTTCTCTTTCTGTTTCTGCTTCTCCTTCTGCTTCTGCCTCTTGTCCTTCTCCTTTTTCTTCTGCTTCTGCTTCTCCTGTTTCTCCATCTCCTGCTTCTCCTTCTGCTGCTCTTTCTGCTTCTCCTGCTGCTTTTCCTTCTCCTGCTCCTTCTTCTGCTTCTCTTTCTGCTTCTCCTGTTTCTCCTTCTCCTTCTATTTCTCATTCTTCTGCTTTTCCTTCTGCTTCTTCTTCTGCTTCTGCATCTTCCGCTTCTTCTGGTACTGCCTCTGCTTCTTCTGTTTCTTCTGCTTCTCCTTTTGCTTTTGCTTCTCTTTCTGCTTCTGCTTCTCCTTCTGCTTCTCCAGATTCTGCTTCTTCTACTTCTCCTGTATCTCCTTATGCTTCAGGTTCTGCTTGTGCTTCTTCGACTCCTTCTGCTTCTGCTTCTCCTGCTGCTGCTTCTTCTTCTGCTCCTGCTTCTATTTCTGCTTTTCCTTCTGTTTCTGCTTCTCCTTCTTCTTCTTCTCCTTCTTATGTTTCTTCTGCTTCTGCTTCTCCTGCTTCTCGTTGTGCTTCTCTTTCTGCTTCTCTTTCTGCTTCTCCTTCTCCTTCTTCTGCTTCTGCTTCTCCTTCTGCTTCTGCTTCAATTTCTCCTTCTGCTTCTCATTCTGCTTCTGCGTCTTCTTTTTCTTCTGCTTCTTCTGCTTCTGCTTCTCCTGCTTCTCCTACTTCTCGTGCTGCTTCTCCTTCTGCGTCTCTTTCTGCTTCTGCTTATCCTTTTGCTTCTCCTACTTCTAATCCTTCTCTTAGCCTTCTCTTTCTTCTTCTTCTGCTTCACCTGCTGCTTTTGCTTCAGCTTATTCTACTATTTCTATTTCTTCAGCTTCTGCTTCAGATTGTGCATCTTCTGTTTCTCCTGCTTCAGATTCTGCTTCTGCTTCTTCTGCTTCTCCTGTTTCTTCTGCTTCTGCTTCTCCTGCTTCTTCTGCTTCTCCTGCTTCTCTTTCTGCTTCTCCTTCTGCTTCTGCTTCTCCTTCTGCTTCTGCTTCTGCTCTTCTCCTTCTTCTGTTTCGTTTGCTTCTGTTTCTTCTGCTGCTTCTTCTTCTGTTTCTTCTGATTCTACTTCTGCTTCTCCTTCTTCTCCTCTTTCTGCTTCTGCTTCTGCTTCTTTTGCTTATTCTTTTTCTTCTGCTTCTGCTTCTCCAGCTTTTGCTTCTTCTGCTTCTCCTTATGCTTCTCCTTATGCTTCTTCTTCTTCTTCTTCTTCTTCTTCTTCTTCTTCTTCTTCTTCTTCTTCTTCTTCTTCTTCTTCTTCTTCGTCTTCTTCTTCGTCTTCTTCTTCTTCTTCTTCTTCTTCTTCTTCTTCTTCTTCATCTTCTTCTTCGTCTTCTTCTTCTTCTTCTTCTTCTTCTTCTTCTTCTTCTTCTTCTTCTTCTTCTTCTTCTTCTTCTTCTTCTTCTTCATCATCTTCTTCTTCGTCTTCTTCTTCTCTTTCTTCTGCTTATGCTTTCCTTGAAGAA
>NW_012322965.1:0-1525 GCF_000151885.1 Dipodomys ordii
CTTCTCTTTCTGCTTCTGCTTATCCTTCTTCTTCTCCTACTCCTAATCCTTCTCTTTTGCCTTCTCCTTCTTCTTCTTCTGCTTCTCCTGCTGCTTCTGCTTCTGTTTATTCTACTATTTCTGTTTCTTCTGCTTCTGCTTCAGATTGTGCTTCTTCTGTTTCTCCTTCTGCTTCACATTCTCCTTCTGCTCCTTCGGCTTCTTCTGTTTCTTCTGCTTCTAGTTCTCCTGCTTCTTCTGCTTCTCCTGCTTCTCTTTCTGCTTCTCCTTCTTCTTCTGCTTCTCCTTCTGCTTCTGTTTCTGCTCTTCTCCTTCTTCTGTTTCTTTTGCTTCTGTTTCTTCTGCTTCTTCTTCTACTGTTTCTTCTGATTCTACGTCTGCTTCTCCTTCTTCTCCTTCTCTTTCTGCTTCTACTTATACTTCTTCTGATTCTCCTGCTTCTCCTTCTTGTTCTCCTGCTGTTTCTGCTTCTCTTTCTGCTTCTGCTTCTCCTTCTGCTGCTCCTTCTCCTTCTGCTTCTCCTTCTGATTCTGCTTCTTATGCTTATTCTTTTCCTTCTGCTTCTGCTTCTCTTGCTTCTGCTTCTTCTGCTTCTACTGCTTCTTCTTATGCTTCTCCTTATGCTTCTCCTTATGCTTCTCCTTCTTCTTCTTCTACTTCTTCTTCTTCTTCTTCTTCTTCTTCTTCTTCTTCTTCTTCTTCTTCTTCTTCTTCTTCTTCTTTTTCTTCTTCTTCTCTTTCTTCTGCTTTTGCTTTTCCTGCTTCTTCTGCTTCTACTGCTTCTCTTTCTGAATCTCATTCTGCTTCTGCTTCTCCTTCGGCTTCTCCTATTGCTTCTGATGCTCTTCCTTCTCCTTCTCCTACTTCTGCTTCTCCTTCTGCTTCTGCTTCTCCTTTGCTTCTCCTTATATTTCTCTTTCTCCTTCCCGTTCTTCTGCTTCTACTTCTGCTACTTATGCTTCTTCTGTTTCTTCTTCTGTTTCTTTTGCTTCTGCTGCTTCTTAGCTTCTCCTGCTTCTCCTGCTTCTGTTTCTGCTTCTTCTTCTTCTTCTCTTTCGGGTTCTCCTGCTTCTGCTTCTTGTGCTTCTCCTGCTTCTCTTTCTGCTACTCATTCTGCTTCTGCTTCTCCTTCTGCTTCTGCTTCTCCTCCTTCTCCTTCTCCTTCTCCTACTTCTGCTTCTCCGTCAGCTTCTGCTTCTTCAGCTTCTCCTGCTTCTCCTTCTGCATCTCCTTCTGCTTGTGCTTGTTCTTATGCTTCTTCTTCTGCTTCTGCTTCTCCTGCTTCTTTTTGTTCACCTTTTGCTTCTCCTGCTTCTCCTTCTGCATCTCCTTCTGCTTGTGCTTGTTCTTATGCTTCTTCTTCTGCTTCTGCTTCTCCTGCTTCTTTTGGTTCACCTTTTGCTTCTGCTTCTTCTGCTTTTCCTGCTTCTCCTTCGGCTTCTCCCTCTGCCTCTCCTTCTGCTTCTCCTTCTGTTTCTCACTTCTCCTTCTCGTTCTTCTGCTTTTCCTTCTGCTTCTCCTCCGC
>NW_012322966.1:0-1525 GCF_000151885.1 Dipodomys ordii
TCTCTGCTTCTACTTCTCATTATGCTTCTCCTTCTCTTCTCCTTCTCATCTTGTCTTCTTCTTCTTCATCTTCTTCATCATCTTCTTCTTCTTCGTCATCATCATCTTCTTCTTCTTCTTCTTCTTCTTCTTCTTCTTCTTTTTCTTCTTCTCCTTATGCTTCTTCTTCTTCTTCTTCTTCTTCTTCTTCTTCTTCTTCTTCTTCTTCTTCTTCTTCTTCTTCTTCTTCTTCTTCTTCTTCTTCTCTTTCTTCTGCTTCTGCTTTCCGGTTTCTTCTGCTTCTAGTCCTTCTCTTTCTTCTTCTCACTCTGCTTCTGCTTCTCCTTCTTCTTCTCCTATTGCTTCTGCGACTCTTCCTTCTCCTTCTCCTACTTCTACTTCCCCTTCTGCTTCTTCTGCTTCTCCTGCTTCTCCTTATGCATCTTCTTCTGCTTCTGCTTCTCCTTGTGCTGCTTCTTCTGCTTCTGTTTCTCCTTCTGCTTCTCCTTTTGCTTCTTTTGCTTCTCCTTCTGATTCTCCTTCTACTTCTGCTTCTGTTTCTCTTTCTCCTTCTTGTTCTCCTGCTTTTCCTTCTGCTTCTCCTTCTGCTGCAACTGCTACTCGTTCTGCTTCTTCTGTTTCTTCTGCTTCTCCTTCTGCTTTTGATTCCCTTTCTGCTTCTGCTTCTCCTTCAGCTTCTCATTCTGCTCCTCCAGATTCTGCTTCTCCTGCTTCTCCTTCTGCTTCAGGTTCTGCTTCTACTTCTTCGGATTCTTATGCTTCTACTTCTCCTGCTTCTTCTACTTCCCTCCTTCTCATTTTACTTCTCCTTCTGTTTCTGCTTCTCCTTCTGCTTCTGCTTCTTGTCCTTCTCCGGTTTCTTCTGCTTCTGCTTCTCCTGTTTCTGCATCTCCTGCTTCTCCTTCTGCTGCTCTTTCTGCTTCTACTGCTGCTTTTCCTTCTCCTGCTCCTTCTTCTGCTTCTCTTTCTGCTTCTCCTTCTGTTTCTCCTTCTACTTCTCCTTCTCGTTCTTCTGCTTTTCCTTCTGCTTCTCCTTCTGCTTCTGCATCTTCTGCTTCTTCTGGTACTGCCTCTGCTTCTTCTGTTTCTTCTGCTTCTACTCCTGCTCTCCTGCTTTTGCTTCTCTTTCTGCTTCTGCTTCTCCTTCTGCTTCTCCAGATTCTGCTTCTTCTGCTTCTCCTGCTTCTCCTTCTGCTTCAGGTTCTGCTTCTGCTTCTTCTGCTTCTTCTGCTTCTGCTTCTCTTGCTGCTGCTTCTTCTGCTTCTCCTGCTTCTCTTTCTGCTTTTCCTTCTGTTTCTGCTTCTCTTTCTGCTTCTGCTTCTTCTCCTTCTTCTATTTTTTTCTGTTTCTGCTTCTCCTGATTCTGCTTCTCCTGCTTCTCGTTCTGCTTCTTTTTCTGCTTCTCCTTCTCCTTCTGCTTCTGCTTCTCCTTCTGCTTCTGCTTCAATTTCTCCTTCTGATTCTCATTCTGCTTCTGCGTCTTCTGTTTCTTCTGCTTCTCCTGCTTCTCCTACTTCTGGTGCTG
>NW_012322967.1:0-1525 GCF_000151885.1 Dipodomys ordii
CGAGGGGTCCCGGCCCCAACCGAGGGAGGGATTCGGAGGGCGATTCTTTCTCCCAGGGGGAAAGCATGTTAGAAACCCCGGACCAGGAGGGCAGAAAGTACTTCTCTTTAGAGTTCGCACGGGAACGTATAACAGGCTGAAATGCCACAACTCCCACATTGCATCACGGACGGGTGGGGAGGCAGAGCTACGGGGTCAGGCAGGGCAAAACAGTCTATTAAGTCAACACACACACACACACGCACTCACGCACGCACGCACGCACGCGCTTGAGTTAGGGGGTGTGTGTTCAGTATCCACAAGGTAAAAGCTTATTCACCCATTCCCCAAAGAATAGGAATAAGGTTATGTCAGTTACAGTTACAGGGAAAGTAGATCTGATGGACTAGGAGCGCGGGGGGGGGGCGGCGGTGGAGAAGAACCTAGAACAGGTGATGCCAGGGGAAGACAGACAGACAGGCCGACTGACCGACCCACCAACGGCACCTGCTTTCTCTCCTATGTGCATGCTAGACCTAAAGTATAACTGGACATGGTAACCTACACAGCACTCCGGGCAAACAGAGTGTGTGCGTCCCCGTGTGTGTGACACACATACTCTCCTCTTGTCAGAAGGTGTCACTTCTCTGAGCATTTAAGATATTGCCGAGAAGACATAAGACGTCATATCCATAAGTGGCACGACTGTGAACGTATGATAACAACCGGACGTGTGAGGATTAAACCTGGAATTAGGAGGACGGAAACGTACCTGTCCTAACGCTTTCGGTCACGATGACAAGTATATTGGCTTGAGGATCTTTCAAAACACACGGGTGTATCCTCCTGGACACGATGGTCTAGGACCACGCTACTCAGTAGCCGCTTCGAAGCCAGATCATCGGTTAGATACGTTTCAATTGGCTTATATTGGTTTATATTGCAAGTGATTCTAGAGAAGACAGAGAAAAGAGAATAGAGGGGGATTGTCCCTTGCTGTTGGGTGTGGGGTGGCGTGGAGAAAAAAAAGGATTAATAAGGCCACAGATTGGATTCTTAGAGTGAAAAACCATGGTGAAAATGCAATGGGAAGCAAGTTTACTCACCAATCATGTAATCATTGTCCTAGTTCTCCAGACAGGTTGTAATCTTCTTTTCAGTACTGGTGCTCCAGCCACTCTAGAAAGCATACATGTAAGCTTCCACTGGCGCTAGACTTAAGGTACTAATTGTAGTCTTGTGCGTCTTTTCACAACCCAGCTTCTCAATGCCATAATAACAGATAACTGTGGAGCCACTTTAAAAAAATAGCCTCCCAAGGGCTAGGAAGACGGCTCAGTGGTAGAGCTCTTGCCTTGCATGCCTGAGGCCCTGGGTTCGATTCCTCAGCACCACATAAGCAAAAAAAAAAAAAGCTGGGAGTGGCGCTGTGGGTCAAGGGGTACAGTGCTAGCCTTGAGTTGAAGAGCTGAGGGACAGCGCCCAGGCCCAGAGTTCAGGTCCCATGACCGGACCCTCTACCGCACAAAAAAAAAATAGCCTCACA
>NW_012322968.1:0-1525 GCF_000151885.1 Dipodomys ordii
AAGCATATTGAGATACAGGAGAATCAGAAGAAGCAGAATCTGGGAGAAGCAGAAGGAGAAGCAGAATTTGAAAGAGAAGCAAAATCAGAAGGTTAAGCATAAGGAGAAGCAGAAGAAACAGAAGATTCAGAGTCAGTAGCAGAAGATGTAGAAGCAGAAGGAGATGCAGTATGAAAAGCAGAAGAACGTTAATGAGAAGGAGAATCAGAAGGAGAAGCAGATAGAGAAGCAGAAGTAGGAGCAGGAGTAGGTAAAGTAGAAGGTAAAGCAGCAGGAGAAGCAGAAAGAAAAGCAGAAGGAGAAGCAGGAGATGCAGAAACAGGAGAAGTACAAGCTGAAGAAACATGAGAAGGACAAGAAGCAGAAGCAGAAGGAGAAGCAGAAAGAGAAGGAGGGGAATCAGAAGAAACAGAAGCAGGAGAAGCAGAAGCATAAGAATCCGAAGAAGCAGAAGCAGAACCTGAAGCAGAAGGAGAAGCAGGAGAAGCAGAAGAATCAGAATCTGGAGAAGCTGAATGAGAAGCAGAAGGAGAAGCAGAAGCAGAAAGAGAATCAAAAGCAGAAGGAGAATCAGAAGAAACAGAAGAAGTAGAAGCAGTAGCAGTTGTAGCAGAAGCAGAAGGAAAAGCAGAAGAACAAGAAGGAGAAGGAGAAACAGAAGGAGAAGCAGTAGGAGAAGCAGAAAGAGAAGCAGGTAAAGATGATGATGAAGAAGCAGAAGGAGAAGTAGAAGAAAGAGAAGGAGAAGCAGAAGCAGAAGAAGATGCAGAAGGAGAAGCAGAAGAAGCAGAAGATGCAGAAGGAGAAGCAGAAGAAACAGAAGCAAAAGGAGAAGCAGGAAAAAGCAGAAGAAGCAGAAGCAAAAGGAGAAGCAAAAGAAGGAGAAGCATGAGAAGAAGAAGGAGCAGGCAGAAGAAGAAGCATAAGGAGAAGCACAAGCAGAAGGAGATGCAGAAGGAGAAGCAGGAGAAGCAGATGATGCAGAAGCTGAAGGAGAAGCAGAAGTAGGAGAAGGAGAAGGAGGAGAAGCAGAAGCACAAGGAGAAGCAGAAGCAGAATGAGAAGCAGAAAGAGAAGCAGGAGGAGGACAAGAAGCAGAAGCAGGAGAAGCCGAAAGAGAAGAAGCAAAAACAGAAGCAGAAGGAGAAGCAGAAGCAGATGGAGAAGCAGCAGAAGAAGTAGAACCAGAAATTCAGGCACGAGAAAGAGAATAAGCAGAAGCAGAAGGAGAAGCAAAAAGAGAAGCAGAAGGGGAAGTAGAAAAAACAGCAGAAGAAGCAGAAAAACAAGCAGGAGAAGCAGAAGCAGGAAGAGAAGTAGAAGCAGAAGAAGCAGAAGAAGAAGAAGAAGAAGAAGAAGCAGTATAAGCATAAGAAGCAGAAGCAGGAGAAGCAGAACCAGAAGAAAAAGAAGAAGCATAAGAAGCAGAAGCAGAGGGAGAAACAGAAGAAGGAGAAGGAGCAGCAGAAGGTGAAGCAGAAGGATATGCAGAAGCAGAAAGAGAAGCAGAAATAGAAGGAGAAGA
>NW_012322969.1:0-1525 GCF_000151885.1 Dipodomys ordii
CATGTTTCCTCGTTGTGTCCCCCGTTGTGTCCCGGTGTGACCCACGATGTGTCCCGCTGTGTCCCGCTGTGTACCCTGTGTCCCCGCTTTGTCCCGCTGTGTCCCGCTGTGTCCCCGCTGTGTGCTCGCTGTGTCCCGCTGTGTACCCCGCTTTGTCCAGCTGTGTCCCCGCTGTGTCCCGCTGTGTCCCCTCTCTGTCCCCCGCTGTGTCACCCCCTGTGTCCCGCTGTGTCCCGCTGTGTCCCCTGCTTTGTCTCTCTGTGTCCCCGCAGTGTCACCGCTGTGTCCCACTGTGTTACACTGTGTCCCGTGGTGTCCCGCTTTGTCCCCCGCTGTGTCCACCGCTGAGTCCCCTCTGTGTCCCCGCTGTGTCCAGCTGTGTCCTCGCTGTGTCCCCCGCTGTCTCCCGCTTTGTCCCACCCTGTGTCACCCTGTGTCCCGCTCTGTCCTACTGTGTCTACTGCTGTGTCCCACTGTGTCCCGTTGTGTACCGTGCTGTGTCCCGCTATGTTCCCGCAGTGTCCCCGCTGTGTCCCGCTTTTTCCCGCTGTGTCCCGTGGTGTCCCGCTTTGTCCCCCGCTGTGTCCCCCGGTGAGTCCCCGCTGTGTCCCCGCTGTGTCCCGCTGTGTCCTCGCTGTGTCCCACACTGTGATCCGCTGTGTCCTCGCTGTGTCCCCTGCTGTGTCCCGTTGTGTTCCCAGCTGTGTAACCCGCTGTGTCCCGCTGTGTCCCCGCTGTATCGACGCTGTGTCCCGCTGGGTCCAGTTTGTCCTCGCTTTGTCCCCCACTGTGTGCCGCTGTGTCCCCCGCTGTGTCCTGCTGTGTCTACTGCTGTGTCCCTGCTTTGACCCGTTGTGTCCCGCTATGTCCTGCTCTGTCCTCGCTGTGTCCCACGCTGTGTTCCGCTGTGTCCTCGCTGTGTCTCCCGATGTGTCCCTTTGTGTCCTTGCTGTGTTCCCCGCTGTGTCCCGCTGTGTACCCCTCTGTGTCACCCTCTGTGTCCCGCTGTGTCTTCCGCTGTGTCCGGCTGTGTCCCGCTGTGTACTGCTGTGTCCCCAGCTGAGTCCCGCTGTGTCCCAGCTGTGTCCCGCTGTGTCCCACCTGTGTCCCCCGCTGTGTCCCGCTGTGTCCCGCTGTGTCTCCTGCTGTGTCCCCCGCTGAGTCCCCGCTGTGTCCCCGCTGTGTCCTGCTTTATTCTCGCTGTGTCCTCCTCTGTCACCCGACTGTCCCACGCTGTGTCTCACGCTTTGTCCCCGCTGTTTCCCACTGTGTCGCGCTGTGTCCCGCTGTGTCCCCCACTGTGACCCTTTGTGTCCCCAGCTGTGTACCCCGCTGTGTAACGCTCTGTCCCCGCTGTATCGAGGCTGTGTCCCGCTGGGTCCCACTGTGTCATCGCTGTGTTCCCCGTTGTGTCCCGTTGTGTCCCCCGCTGTGTCCTGCTGTGTCCACCGCTGTTTCCCGTTGTGTCCTGCTGTGTACCCTGTTGTGTCCCCGCTGTGTCCCGTTGTGTCCCCGCTGTTCCCAC
>NW_012322970.1:0-1525 GCF_000151885.1 Dipodomys ordii
CCCGCTGTGTCCCCCCGCTGTGTCCCGCTGTGTCCCCGCTGTGTCCCCCCGCTGTGTTCCCAGCTGTGTCCCGCGCTGTGTCCCGCTGTGTCCCGCTGTGTCCCCGCTGTGTCCCGCTGTGTCCCCTCTCTGTCTCCGCTGTCTCCCTCTGTGTCCTCCATTGTGTCCCGCTGTGTCCCGCTGTGTCCCCCGCTTTGTCCCGCTGTTTCCCCCGCTGTGTCCCGCTGTCTCGCTGTGTCCCCCGCTGTGTCCCGCTGTGTCACGCTGTTTCTCTGCTCTATCCCCGTGTGTACCTCTGTGTACCCCGCTGTGTCCAGCTTTGTCCCTGCTGTGTCTCGCTGTGTCCCACGCTCTGTTCCCCACTCTTTCCCGCTGTGTACCCCGTTCTGTCCCGCTGTGTCCAGCTGTGTACCCCGCTGTGCCTGCTGTGTCCCCGCAGGGTCACCGCTGTTTACCTCTGTGTCCCGCTGTGTTCCGTGGTGTCCCGCTTTGTCCCCCGCTCTGTCCCACGATGAGTCCCCGCTGTGTCCCTGCTGTGTCCCGCTGTGTCCCGCTGTGTACTGTTGTGTCCCCCACAGAGTCCAGCTGTGTCCCCGCTGTGTCCCAATGTGTCCTCGCGGTGTCCCCCGCTGTGTCCGGCTGTGTCCCGTTGTGTCCCCAGCTGTGTAGCCCGCTGTGTCCCGCTGTGTCCCTGCTGTATCGACGCTGTGTCCCGCTGGGTCCCACTATGTCCTCGCTGTGTTCCCCGCTGTGTCCCACTGTGTCCCCCACTGTGTCCCCTGATGTGTCCTCGCTGTGTCCCCCGCTGTGTCCTGCTATGTCCTTGCTGTGTTCCCCGCTGTGTCCTGCTGTGTCCCCTGCTGTGTCCTGCTGTGTCCCGCTGTGTCCTGCTCGGGCCCTGCTGTGTCCCGCTGAGTCCCGCTGCGTCCCCGCTGTGTGCCCACTCTGTCCCGCTGTGTACTCTGTTGTGTCCAGCTGCGTCACCACTGTGTCCCGCTGTGTCCCCTCTCTATCTCCGCTGTCCCCCACTGTGTCCCCCGCGGTTTCCCGCTGTGTCCCCTGCTTTGTCCCGCTGTGTCCCCGCATTGTCCCCGCTGTGTCCCGCTGTGTCACAATGTGTCATGTGTCCATGGTGTCCCGCTTTGTCCCTCGCTGTGTCCCCCGCTGAGTCCCCTCTGTGTCCCCCGCTGTTTCCCGCTTTGTCCCCCGCTGTGTCCCGCTGTGTCCCGCTATGTCCTCGCTGTGTCCCCCGCTGTGTACCGCTGTGTCCCCGCTGTGTCACAAGCTGTGTCCCTCTGTGTCCCGCTGTGTACCCCGCTGTGTCCCGCTATGTTCCCGCAGTGTCCTCGCTGTGTCCTGCTGTGTCCTCGCTGTGTCCCCCGCTGTGTCCCGTTGGGTCCCCAGCTGTGTACCCCGCTGTGCCCGCTGTGTCCCCGCTGTATCGAAGCTGTTTCCCGCTGGGTCCCGCTGTGTCCTCCCTGTGTCCTCCGTTGTGTTCCCCTGTGTCCTCGCTGTTCCCCCGTTG
>NW_012322971.1:0-1525 GCF_000151885.1 Dipodomys ordii
CAAGTAGCAGAAGCTCTAGGAGATTCAGATACAGATGCAGATGCATAATGAGAAGGATGGGAAGCAGATGAAGCTGAAGCAGGAGAAGTAGACGCATAAGAATCTGAAGAAGCAGAAGTAGAACATGAATCAGAACGATATGCAGGAGAATGCAGAAGAAGCTGAAGAGGGAGAAGCAGAAGAAGAAGAAACAGATGAAGGAGAAGGAGCAGAAGAAGAAGGAGAATGAAAAGTAGAAGGAGAAGCAGAAAGAGAAGCAGAAGGAGGTGCAGGAGATTCATAAATAGGAGAAGCATAAGCAGATCAAACTGGAGAAGGTCAAGAAGCAGAAGCAGAAGGAGAAGCAGATACTGAAGGAGAAGCAGAAAGAGAAGGAGGGGAAGTAGAAGAAGGTGAAGCAGTAGAAGCAGAAGCATAAGAATCCGAAGAAGCAGAAGTAGAACCTGAATCAGAAGGAGAAGCAGGAGAAGCAGAAGAAGCAGAAGAAGCAGAATCTGGAGAAGCAGAAGGAGAAGCAGAAGGAGAAGCATAAGCAGAAAGAGAATCAAAAGCAGAAGGAGAAGCAGAAGAAACAGATGAAGTAGAAAGAGTAGCAGTTGTAGCAGAAGCAGAACGAGAAGCAGAAGGAAAAGCAGAAGAACAAGATGGAGAAGGGAAACAGAAAGAGAAGCAGTAGGAGAATAAGAAGGAGAAGCAGAAGCAGGAGAAGGAGAAGCAGAAGGAGAATCATGAAGGAGAAGCAGAAGAAGCAGAAGCAGAAGGAATAGCAGTAAAAGCAGAAGAAGCAGAAGCAAAAGGAGAAGCTAAAGAAGGAGAAGGAGAAGTAGAGGCAGAAGAAGAAGCATAAGGAGAAGCACAAGCAGAAGGAGATGCAGAAGGAGAAGCAGAAGAAGCAGAAGCGGAAGGAGAAGCAGAAGTAGGAGAAGGAGAAGGAGGAGAAGCAGAAGCAGAAGGAGAAGCAGAAGCGGAATGAGAAGCACAAAGAGAAGCAGGAGAAGCACAAGAAGCAGAAGCAGGAGAAGCCGAAAGAGAAGAAGCAGAAGAAGCAGAATCAGAAGCAGAAGTAGAAGCAGAAGCAGAAGAAGAAGCAGCAGAAGAAGTAGAACCAGAAATTCAGGCAGGAGAAACAGAAGAAGCAGAAGCAGAAGCAGAAGGAGAAGCAAAAAGAGAAGCAGAAGGAGAAGTAGAAGAAGCAGCAGAAGGAGAAGCAGCAGAAGAAGCAGAAAAACAAGCAGGAGAAGCAGAAGCACAAAGAGAAGTAGAAGCAGTAGAAGCAGAAGCAGAAGAAGCAGTAGAAGCATAAGAAGCAGAAGCAGGAGAAGCAGAAGCAGAAGCTAAAGAAGTAGCATAAGAAGCAGAAGCAGAGGGAGAAACAGAAGAAGGAGATAGAGCAGCAGAATGTGAAGCAGAAGGAGATGCAGAAGCAGAAAGAGAAGCATAATCAGAAGGAGAAGAAGATGGAGAAGTTGGAGAATCTGAAAAAGCAGAAGCAGAAAGAGAATGAGAAGAAAGGAGAAGGAGAAGC
>NW_012322972.1:0-1525 GCF_000151885.1 Dipodomys ordii
CTGCTGTCCCCCGCTGTGTCCCCCGCTGTGTCCCGCTGTGTCGCGCTGTGTCGCCCGCTTTGTCCCGCTGTGCCCCTGCAGTGTCCCCGCTGTGTCACACTGTGTCACACTGTGTCCCGTGTTGTCCTGCTTTGGCCCCCGCTGTGACCTCGCTGTGTTTCTCTCTGTGTCCCGCTGTGTACCCTTCTCTGTCCTCCGCTGTGTCCCGCTGTGTACCCCGCTGTGTCCAGCTGTGTCCTCGCTGTGTCCCCGCTGTCTCCTGCTTTGTCCCACGCTGTGTCCCGCTGTGACCCGCTGTGTCCTCGCTGTGTCCCCCGCTGTGTCCCGCTGTGTCCACTGCTGTGTCCCGCTGTGTACCCCACTGTGTCCCACTATGTTCCCGCAGTTTTCCCGCTGTGTCCCGCTGTGTCCCACTGTGTCCCGTGGTGTCCCAGTTTGTCCCCGGCTGTGTCCTCTGGTGAGTCCCCGCTGTGTCCTGCTGTGTACCCCGCTGTGTCCAGCTGTGTCACGGCTGTGTCCCGCTGTGGCCCATCTCTGTCTCCGCTGTGTCCCACTGTGTCCCCCACTTTGTCCCTCTGTGTCCCGCCGTGTCCCCCGCTTTGTCCTGCTGTGTCCCCGCAGGGTCCCGCTGTGTCCCACTGTGTCCCGTGGTGTCCCTCTTTGTCCCTTGCTGTGTCCCCCGCTGAGTCCCCTATGTTTGGCCGCTGTGTCCCTCTGTGTCCTCGCTGTGTCCCCCGCTGTCTCCTGCTTTGTCCCCCGCTGTGTTCCGCTGTGTCTGTGTCCTCACTTTGTCCCCCGCTGTGTCCCGGTGTGTCCCCGCTGTGTCCCAAGCTGTGTCCCGCTGTGTCCCGCTGTGTACCCCGCTGTGTCCCGGTATGTTCCCGCAGTGTTCCTGCTGTGTCCCGCTGAGTCCCGCTGTGTCCCCGCTGTGTCCCAATGTGTCCTCGCTGTGTCCCCCGCTGTGTCCCGCTGTGTCCCACCTGTGTCCCCCACTGTGTCCCGCTGTGTCCCGCTGAGTCCCACGCTGTGTCCCCCGCTGTGTCAGGCTCTGTCCCCCGCTGTGTCATCGCTGTGTCCCTCTGTGTCCTCACTGTGTCCCCCGATGTCTCCCGCTCTTTCCCCCGCTGTGTCTCACGCTTTGTCCCCGCTGTGTCCCACTGTGTCCCGCTTTGTCCCGCTGTGCCCACACTGTGTCCCATTGTGTCCACAGCTTTGTACCACGCTGTGTAAAGCTGTGTCCCTGCTGTATCAACGCTGTGTCCCGTGGGTCCCGCTGTGTCCTCGCTATGTCCCCCGCTGTCTCCTGCTTTGTCCCCCGTTGTTTCCCGCCCCGTCCCGCTGTGTCCTCGCTGTGTTTCCCGCTATGTCCCACTGTCTCCCACTTTTTCCCCCGCTGTGTCCCGCTGTGTCTTCCCTGTGTCCCCCGCTGTGTCCCGCTGTGTCCCCGCTGTGTCCTTAGCTGTGTCCCGCTGTGTCCCGCTGTGTACCCCACTGTGTCCCGCTGTGTTCCCGCTGTGTCCTGTGA
>NW_012322973.1:0-1525 GCF_000151885.1 Dipodomys ordii
CGCTGTGTCCCCGCTGTGTCCACAGCTGTGTCCCGCTGTGTTCCCCGCTGTGTCCCCCCTGTGTCCCCCATAGTGTCCCGCTGTGTCCCGCTGTGTCCTTGCTGTGACCCGCTCTGTGCCCGCTGTATCGACGCTTTGTCCCGCTCTGTCCCGCTGTGTCAGCGCTGTGTTCCCCGCTGTGTCCCGCTGTGTACCCCTCTGTGTCCCCTGCTGTGTCCCGCTGTGTCCCCCGCTGTGACCTGCTGTGTCCCTCTGTGTCCCACACTGTGTCCCTGCTGTCTCCCCGCTGTGTCACACTGTGTCCTGCTGTGTACTGCTGTGTCTCCCGCTGAGTTCCTCTGTGTCCCGCTGTGGCCCAATGTGCCCTCACTGTGTCAGGCTCTGTCCTGCTCTGTCCCCGCTGTGTCCCGCTGTGTCCCGCTGTGTCCCCACTGTGTGCCCCCTGTGTCCCTCTGTGTACCCTGTTGTGTCCAGCGGTGTCCCCGCTGTGTCCCGCTGTGTCACCTCTCTGTCCTCTGCTGTCCCCCCTGTGTCCCCCGCTGTGTCCCGCTGTGTCGCGCTGTGTCCTGCTGTGTCACACTGTGTCCCGTGTTGTCCCGCTTTGTCCCCCGCTGTGACCTCGTTGTGTTTCCCGCTGTGTCCCGCTGTGTACCACTCTGTGACCCCGCTGTGTACCGCTCTGTACCCCGCTGTGTCCCCCTATGTTCCTGCAGTGGACCCGCTGTGTCCCGCTGTGTCCTCGCTGTGTCCACTGCTGTGTCCCGTTGTGTCCCCAGCTGTGTACCCCGCTGTGTCCCGCTGTGTCTCCGCTGTATCGACGCTGTGTCCTGCTGGGTCCCGCTGTGTCCTCGCTGTGTTCCCCGTTGTGTCCCGCTGTGTACCCCGCTGTGTCCCCCGCTGTGTCCCTGCTGTGTCCCTGCTGTGTCCCCACTTTGTCCCCTTTGTCCTCGCTGTGTCCCAAGCTGTGTTCCGCTGTGTCCCCCGCTGTGTCCCGCTGTGTCCTGCTGTGTCCCCGCTGTGTCCCGCTGTGTCCCCCGCTGTGTCCCGATGTGTCCCTGCTGTGACCCGCTCTGTCCCCGCTGTATTGACGCTGTGTCCTGGTGTGTCCTGCTGTGTCCGCGCTGTGTTCCCGGCTGTGTCCCGTTGTGTACCCCTCTGTGTCCCCGCTGTGTCCCGTAGTATCCCCGGCTGTGACCCGCTGTGTCCCGCTGTGTCCCCCGCTGTGTCCCCACTGTGTCCCCCGCTGTGTCCCGCTGTGTCCCGCTGTGTCGCCCGCTTTCTCCCGCTGTGCCCCTGCAGTGTCTCCGCTGTGTCCCACTGTGTCACACTGTGTCCCGTGTTGTCCTGCTTTGGCCCCCGCTGTGACCTCGCTGTGTTTCTCTCTGTGTCCCGCTGTGTAACCTTCTGTGTCCCACGCTGTGTCCCGCTGTGTACCCCGCTGTGTCCAGCTGTGTCCTCGCTGTGTCCCCCGCTGTCTCCTGCTTTGTCCCACGCTGTGTCCCTCTGTGACCCACTGTGTCCTTGA
>NW_012322974.1:0-1525 GCF_000151885.1 Dipodomys ordii
ATTGTGCTTCTTCTGTTCCTACTTCTGCGTCTGCTTCTTCTGTTTCTTCTACTTCTCCTTCTGCTTCTCCTTCTGCTTTTGCTTCACTTTCTGCTTCTGCTTCTCCTTCTGCTTCTCCAGATTCTGCTTCTTCTCCTTCTCCTGCTTCTCCTTCTGCTTCAGGTTCTGCTTCTTCTTCTTCGGCTTCTTCTGCTTCTGCTTCTCCTGCTGCTGTTTCTTCTGCTTCTCCTTCTGCTTTTCCTTCTGTTTCTGCTTTTCCTTCTGCTTCTGCTCCTTCTCCTTCTGTTTCTTCTGCTTCTCCTGCTGCTGCTTGTCCTGCTTCTCGTTCTGCTTCTCTTTCTGCTTCTCCCTTTCCTTCTCCTTCTTCTTCTGCTTCTCCTTCTGCTTCAATTTCTCCTTCTGCTTCTCATTCTGCTTCTGCGTCTTCTGTTTTTTCTGCTTGTCCTGCTTCTGCTTCTTCTGCTTCTCCTGCTTCTCGTGCTGCTTCTCCTTCTGCTTCTCTTTCTGCTTCTGCTTATCTTTCTGCTTCTCCTACTCCTAATCCTTTTCTTTTGCCTTCTCCTTCTTCTGCTTCTGCTTCTCCTGCTGCTTCTGCTTCTGTTTATTCTACTATTTCTGTTTCTTCTGCTTCTGCTTCAGATTGTGCTTCTTCTGTTTCTCCTTCTGCTTCAGATTCTGCTTCTGCTTCTTCGGCTTCTTCTGTTTCTTCTGCTTCTGCTTCTCCTGCTTCTTCTGCTTCTCCTGCTTCTCTTTCTGCTTCTCCTTCTTCTTCTGCTTCTCCTTCTGCTTCTGCTTCTGCTCTTCTCCTTCTGTTTCTTTTGCTTCTGTTTCTTCTGCTTCTTCTTCTTCTGTTTCTTCTGATTCTACTTCTACTTCTGCTTCTCCTTCTTCTCCTTCTCTTTCTGTTTCTACTTATACTTCTTCTGATTCTCCTGCTTCTCCTTCTTGTTCTCCTTCTGTTACTGCTTCTCTTTCTGCTTCTGCTTCTCCTTCTGCTGCTCCTTCTCCTTCTGCTTCTCCCTCTGATTCTGCTTCTTATGCTTATTCTTTTTCTTCTGCTTCTGCTTCTCCTGCTTCTGCTTCTTCTGCTTCTTCTGCTTCTACTGCTTCTCCTTATGCTTCTCCTTCTTCTCCTCCTCCTCCTCCTCCTCCTCCTCCTCCTCCTCCTCCTCCTCCTCCTTCTTCTTCTTCTTCTTCTTCTTCTTCTTCTTCTTCTTCTTCTTCTTCTTCTTCTTCTTCTTCTTCTTCTTCTTCTTCTTCTTCTTCTTCTTCTTCTTCTTCTTCTTCTTCCTCTTCTCTTTCTTCTGCTTCTGTTTTCCTGCTTATTCTGCTTCTACTGCTTCTCTTTCTGCTTCTCATTCTGCTTCTGCTTCTCCTTCTGCTCCTCCTATTGCTTCTGCTGCTCTTCCTTCTCCTTCTCCTACTTCTACTTCTTCTTCTGCGTCTGCTTCTTCTGCTTCTCCAGCTTCTCCTTCTGCATCTTCTTCTGCTTCTTCTTCTCCTTCTGCTGCTCTTCTGCTCTGCT
>NW_012322975.1:0-1525 GCF_000151885.1 Dipodomys ordii
GCATATTGCTCGACGTGTTTCTGCCGGATTAACAGGAGGGGCGACTAAACATCATGGTACCGACAACACTGATTTGGTAAACTACTAAAGACCCTGGTGAAGGGCACTACAGGGTTAATTTTTCTATTATTATCTTCAATAAAAGAAAGTTAATAATCAGAAGATCTAAAGAGTAGAATGTCATCTAATTATAAAAACCTGAACAGTGTGTACAAAAATAAGGGCAGACAAACAGGTGTTGGAGGCTAAAGGAGGCGAGATCGGCTTCCGCGGCACTTCCCCCTCCCCAACACGTCGGCTGGCGGTCGCAACCCCGCCCTCCCCCCTCGCCGTCGTCATGGCTACGACAGAGGAAAAACAAATGATGATAATAATGAATCATAACAACCTATATGTATGTGTATGTCAGAACTCTCACTCCCCACTGCCGGGTAGGTGAGGACTGACTGACTGAGTGAGTGACTGACCCGACCCGTGTTTTGCCCCTCCCGCCGCCCCATCCACCTTGTCGACGGCGAACGCGCGCCATCTAGTGGTGGTTTTGTGAATTGCAGTTTTCTCTCATGAAATGCATGGGGGAAAAAAAAGAACAAACAAACTACGCACTGACTGACTGAGACAACGGGCCCAGGCTGGCTGGACCCGAGAGAGACTGCCTTCTTTTCAGAGAAAGGGTGGGGTGGGGATGATGATGTGCCTCGTTGGAGTATGGGGCCCATGCATAGGCAGGCAGGCAGGCAGGCAAGCTCGGAGTGGGACCGTTGTGTGTTGGAGCGTCAGTACAGTAGCTCAAGCCCCAGGATTGACTGGCAAGTGGAGAGGAAAAGGAGGGAGGGAGTGCGGGCGGGCGTGAAAGAGAATTCAAAAGAGAGAGACAGACAGACAGACAGACAGACAGACAGACAGACAGACAGACAGACAGAGACAAAGAGAGACACAGAGAGAGAAATAGAGAAACAGAAACAGAGAGACAAGAGACAGAGACGTGGTGAATTGGTCCGGCTGGACTACATACATGCTCTGTCGCGTCCGATCTTTGAGTTTCCTCAAGATGCACGCATGCACACACACAGATACACTGAGATGCCCTCTGCCCCCTCTTCTCTCCTCTACAATTCCCCGGCCCCCTCCCCCATCCCCCCCCCGTCAGGCACCAGAAATGAGATCCCTCCCCTTCGCCTATTGCATCAATTACAAACAAAAGGCAGCGTGAAATTCAAGCCAATTTGTTTTATTTTGTTCCGAGGGTAGGGTTGTGGATTTTGGTGCGGGGGGGGTGTCTGAGGTCCTGGTAGTGGTCGAGTAATCGCCTGGGGGGGGGTGAGGATGGACGGTTACGCCACCTGCATGGATGGCTCGCGTTCCCCTCTGGCTGTCTGGTTGCCACTGAGTGCTTCAGATATCACCATCCGGTCAGGAAGCAGGAGCTGGAAGATAAAGAGATATTAAAGAGATAATTAGGAGCAGGACTCCAGGGAAGCCCGAAGGCGGGGGGGGGCGGGGGGAGGGGGGAGGGAGAGAATGG
>NW_012322976.1:0-1525 GCF_000151885.1 Dipodomys ordii
GTCTTCCATGCCTGAAGTAGATAAAGAAAGCAGAAAGGAAAACAGGCATATTTATGTCTATATGTATGCAACGGTGAGGTTCACAAGAGGGACCTATGCCGTGTTCCTCAGATCACGTACAGAGTTATACAAGATATGAGTGTTTGGTGCATCTAGGATCATAAGAAGCAGTCAGGACTACTGATGTCAGCAATCGTTAACCTCTTCAGGCCAATCTATTCTGTTAATTTCTTTATTGTGTCTGGTCCTCCAGTGCCGTGCAGTCCCTGGATAGATCCGTCTCCCCTCCTCTCCACCATTCTCTCCCTCCCCCTCCCCCCGCCCCCCCGCCTTCGGGCTTCCCTGGAGTCCTGCTCCTAATTATCTCTTTAATATCTCTTTATCTTCCAGCCCCTGCTTCCTGACCGGATGGTGATATCTGAAGCACTCAGCGGCAACCAGACAGCCAGAGGGGAACGCGAGCCATCCATGCAGGTGGCGTAACCGTCCATCCTCACCCCCCCCCGCAGGCGATTACTCGACCACGACCACGACCTCCGACCCCCCCCCCCGCACCAAAATCCACAACCCTACCCTCGGAACAAAATAAAACAAATTTGCTTGAATCTCACGCTGCCTTTTGTTTGTAATTGACGCAATAGGCGAAGGGGAGGGATCTCATTTCTGGTGCCTGACGGGGGGGCAGGGGGGTAGGGGCGGGGGAATTGGAGAGGAGAGAAGAGGGGGCAGAGGGCATCTCAGTGTATCTGTGTGTGTGCGTGCGTGCATCTTTGAGGAAACTCAAAGATCGGACGCGACAGAGCATGTATGTAGTCCAGCCGGACCAATTCACCACGTCTCTGTCTCTTGTCTCTCTGTTTCTGTTTCTCTATTTCCCTCTCTGTGTCTCTCTTTGTCTCTGTCTGTCTGTCTGTCTGTCTGTCTGTCTGTCTCTCTCTCTCTCTCTCTCTCGTTTGAATTCTCTCTCCCGCCTGCCCGCCCGCCCGCACTCCCTCCCTCCTTTTCCTCTTGACTTGCCAGTCAATCCTGGGGCTTGAGCTACTGTACTGGCGCTCCAACACACAACGGTCCCACTCCGAGCCTGCCTGCCTGCCTGCCTGCCTATGCATGGGCCCCATACTCCAACGAGGCACATCATCATCCCCACCCCACCCCTTCTCTGAAAAGAAGGCAGTCTCTCTCGGGGCCAGCCAGCCTGGGCCGGTTTTCTCAGTCAGTCAGTGCGTGGTTTGTTTGTTCTTTTTTTTCCCCCATGCATTTCATGAGAGAAAACTGCAATTCACAAAACCACCACTAGATGGCGCGCGTTCGCCGTCGACAAGGTGGATGGGGCGGCGGGAGGGGCAAAACACGGGTCGGGTCAGTCACTCACTCAGTCAGTCAGTCCTCACCTACCCGGCAGTGGGGAGTGAGAGTTCTGACATACACATACATATAGGTTGTTATGATTCATTATTATCATCATTTGCTTTTCCTCTGTCGTAGCCATGACGACGGGGAGGGGGGAGGGCGGGGTTCGACCTGA
>NW_012322977.1:0-1525 GCF_000151885.1 Dipodomys ordii
CCCACTGTGTCCCGCTGTGTCCCCCGCTGTCCCCCGCTGTGTCCCGCTGTGTCCCGCTGTGTCCCCCGCTTTATCTTGCTGTGTCCCGCAGTGTCCCCGCTGTGTCCCGCTGTGTAACACTGTGTCCCGTGGTGTCCCACTTTGTCCCACGCTGTGTCCCCAGCTGCGTCCCCTCTGTGTCGCCGCTGTGTTCCCTCTCTGTCCTCTGCTGTCCCCCGCTGTGTCCCCCGCTGTGTCCCCCGCTGTGACCCGCTGTGTCCCGCTGTGTCCCCCGCTGTGTCCCCACTGTGTGCCCCCTGTGTCCCACTGTGTACCCCGCTGTGTCCAGCTGTGTTCCCAGCTGTGTCCCGCTGTGTACCACTCTATTTTCCCCTCTGTGTCCCGCTGTGTTCCCCGCTGTGTCCAGCTGTGTCCCGCTGTGTCCCGCTGTGTCCCCCGCTGTGTCCCTGCTGTGTCCCCGCTGTGTCCTGCTGTATACTGCTGTGTCCCCCGCTGAGTCCCGCTGTGTCCCCCGCTGTGACCCGCTGTGTCCCGCTTTGTCCCCTGGTGTTTCCCCACTGTGTGCCCCTTGTGTCCCGCTGTGTACCCCGCTGTGTCCAGCTGTGTTCCCGCTGTGTCCCGCTGTGTCCCCTCTCTGTCCCCTGCTGTCCCCCTTAGTGTCTCCCGCTGTGTCCCCTCTCTGTCCCCTGCTGTCCCCCACTGTGTCTCCCGCTGTGTCCCGCTGTGTCCCGCTGTGTCACCCGCTTTGCCCGCTGGGCCCCTGCAGTGTCCCCGCTGTGTCACACTGTGTCACACTGTGTCCCGTGTTGTCCCGCTTTGGCCCCCGCTGTGACCTCGCTGTGTTTCTCGCTGTGTCCCGCTGTGTACCCTACTGTGTCCCCCGCTGTGTCCCGCTGTGTACCCCGCTGTGTTCAGCTGGGTCTTCGCTTTGTCCCTCACTGTCTCCTGCTTTGTCCCACGCTGTGTCCCGCTGTGACCCGCTGTGTCCTCGCTGTGTCCCCCGCTGTGTCCCGCTGTGTCCCCCGCTGTGACCCGCTGTGTCCTGCTGTGTCCCCCACTGTGTCCCTGCTGTCTCCCCGGTGTGTCACACTGTTTCCCGCTGTGTACTGCTGTGTCTCCCGCTGAGTTCCTCTGTGTCCCGCTGTGTCCCAATGTATCCTCGCTGTGTCACGCTCTGTCCTGCTCTGTCCCCGCTGTGTCCTACTTTGTCCCGCTGTGTCCCCACTGTGTGCCCGCTGTGTCCCTCTGTGTACCCCGCTGTGTCCGCTGTGTCCCCTCTCTGTCCTCTGCTGTCCCCCGCTGTGTCCCCCGCTGTGTCCCCCGCTGTGACCCGCTGTGTCCCGCTGTGTCCCCCGCTGTGACCCCACTGTGTGCCCCCTGTGTCCCACTGTGTACCCCGCTGTGTCCAGCTGTGTTCCCGCTGTGTCCACTGCTGTGTCCTGCTGTGTACCCCGCTGTGTCCCGCTATGTTCCACGCAGTGTCCCCGCTGTGTCCTGCTGTGTCCCGCTCTGTCCCTGCTGTTGA
>NW_012322978.1:0-1525 GCF_000151885.1 Dipodomys ordii
GTTCTCTGATGTTCGCGTGGTAGCACGGGAACAATGAGAGATTAGTACCTCTATGTATTGCCTGGAAGTTGATCAAAGTCCAAAAATATGAAGTATGGTTTGTACTCAATCTATATTTCTTTCATACTGTTATAAAGTGAAACAGCAGCAACAAAATCTTAAAGAGACTTATTTTTGGTAGAAGTATTGTCACACTTCGTTTAAAGTTTTAATACCAAAGCCGTGAGTTCCAGGAATTACAGCTTGCGCCGAACCTCAGGGAATTTCGATCTTAACAACGAGTGTTCCATCATCATTTGAAAAAAAAATCAGCAGGATGCTGCGCATATGTGGCTCATCAATTAATCCCATGACTCAGGAAACCGGGCCATGAGGAGGGTCCTCGAAGCCAGTCTGGCCAGGAATGTTTGTGAATCTCTTATCTGCAAGTCCCGTCAAAAAATCTGGAAATGGACCCTCCTCTCCACCATCTCTCCCTCCCCCTTCCCCCGGCCCCCCCCGGCCTTCGGGGTTCCCTGGAGTCCTGCTCCTAATTATCTCTTTAATATCTCTTTATCTTCCAGCCCCTGCTTCCTGACCGGATGGTGATATCTGAAGCACTCAGCGGCAACCAGACAGCCAGAGGGGAACGCGAGCCATCCATGCAGGTGGCGTAACCGTCCATCCTCACCCCCCCCCCGCAGGCGGTTACTCGACCACGACCACGACCTCCGACCCCCCCCCGCACCAAAATCCACAACCCTACCCTCGGAACAAAATAAAACAAATTTGCTTGAATCTCACGCTGCCTTTTATTTGTAATTGACGCAATAGGCGAAGGGGAGGGATCTCATTTCTGGTGCCTGACGGGGAGGGGAGGGGGGAGGGGGCGGGGGAATTGGAGAGGAGAGAAGAGGGGGCAGAGGGCATCTCAGTGTATCTGTGTGTGTGCGTGCGTGCATCTTTGAGGAAACTCAAAGATCGGACGCGACAGAGCATGTATGTAGTCCAGCCGGACCAATTCACCACGTCTCTGTCTCTTGTCTCTCTGTTTTTGTTTCTCTATTTCTCTCTCTGTGTCTCTCTTTGTCTCTGTGTGTCTGTCTGTCTGTCTGTCTGTCTGTCTGTCTGTCTCTCTCTCTCTCTCTCGTTTGAATTCTCTCTCCCGCCCGCCCGCCCGCCCGCACTCCCTCCCTCCTTTTCCTCTCGACTTGCCAGTCAATCCTGGGGCTTGAGCTACTGTACTGGCGCTCCAACACACAACGGTCCCACTCTGAGCCTGCCTGCCTGCCTTCCTGCCTATGCATGGGCCCCATACTCCAACGAGGCACATCATCATCCCCACCCCACCCCTTCTCTGAAAAGAAGGCAGTCTCTCTCGGGGCCAGCCAGCCTGGGCCGGTTTTCTCAGTCAGTCAGTGCGTGGTTTGTTTGTTCTTTTTTTTCCCCCATGCATTTCATGAGAGAAAACTGCAATTCACAAAACCACCACTAGATGGCGCGCGTTCGCCGTCGACAAGGTGGATGGGGCGGCGGGAGGGGCTGA
>NW_012322979.1:0-1525 GCF_000151885.1 Dipodomys ordii
TTGAGCGCAATCTTAGGGCATGTTCTAGAATGTTATATGAAGCTAAGTTTTCTCATTCATTGTAATAGAGGGAATATGTGCGACAGTTCTTGCCCCTCAAAAGCGGAGGTCTCCATATAGGAAGCATGGTGTGTTTCTTTAAAGGGGCTCATGTGCGGACAGGGGCGTCCCTTTAAGAGCATTTCAAACCTTCCGCGAACCATCTTCTTCTCCGAGCCGCACAAAGTACCACCACCCTCCCCCCTCCCCGTCGTCATGGCTACGACAGAGGAAAAGCAAATGATGATAATAATGAATCATAACAACCTATATGTATGTGTATGTCAGAACTCTCACTCCCCACTGCCGGGTAGGTGAGGACTGACTGACTGAGTGACTGACCCGACCCGTGTTTTGCCCCTCCCGCCGCCCCATCCACCTTCTCGACGGCGAACGGGCGCCATCTAGTGGTGGTTTTGTGAATTGCAGTTTTCTCTCATGAAATGCATGGGGGAAAAAAATGAACAAACAAACCACGCATTGCCCCCGCCCCCCCCGCCTTCGGGCTTCCCTGGAGTCCTGCTCCTAATTATCTCTTTAATATCTCTTTATCTTCCAGCCCCTGCTTCCTGACCGGATGGTGATATCTGAAGCACTCAGCGGCAACCAGACAGCCAGAGGGGAACGTGAGCCCTCCATGCAGGTGGCGTAACCGTCCATCCTCACCCCCCCACCCCCGCAGGCGATTACTCGACCACGACCACGACCTCCGACACCCCACCCCGCCCCAAAATCCACATCCCTACCCTCGGAACAAAATAAAACAAATTTGCTTGAATCTCACGCTGCCTTTTGTTTGTAATTGACGCAATAGGCGAAGGGGAGGGATCTCATTTCTGGTGCCTGACGGGGGGGGAGGGGGGAGGAGGCGGGGGAATTGGAGAGGAGAGAAGAGGGGGCAGAGGGCATCTCAGTGTATCTGTGTGTGTGCGTGTGTGCATCTTTGAGGAAACTCAAAGATCAGACGCGACAGGGCATGTATGTAGTCCAGCCGGACCAATTCACCACGTCTCTGTCTCTTGTCTCTCTGTTTCTGTTTCTCTATTTCTCTCTCTGTGTCTCTCTTTGTCTCTGTCTGTCTGTCTGTCTGTCTGTCTTTCTCTCTCTCTCTCTCGTTTGAATTCTCTCTCCCGCCCGCCCGCCCACCCGCACTCCCTCCCTCCTTTTCCTCTCGACTTGCCAGTCAATCCTGGGGCTTGAGCTACTGTACTGGCGCTCCAACACACAACGGTCCCACTCCGAGCCTGCCTGCCTGCCTGCCTGCCTATGCATGGGCCCCAAACTCCAACAAGGCACATCATCATCCCCACCCCACCCCTTCTCTGAAAAGAAGGCAGTCTCTCTCGGGGCCAGCCAGCCTGGGCCGGTTTTCTCAGTCAGTCAGTGCGTGGTTTGTTTGTTCTTTTTTTTCCCCCATGCATTCCATGAGAGAAAACTGCAATTCACAAAACCACCACTAGATGGCGCGCCTTCGCCGTCGACAAGG
>NW_012322980.1:0-1524 GCF_000151885.1 Dipodomys ordii
TCTGCTTCTCCTGCTCTCTGGTTCTCCTGCTTCTCTTTCTGCTTCTCCTTCTGCTCTGCTTCTCCTCTGCTTCTGCTTCTGCTCTTCTCCTTCTTCTGTTTCTTTTGCTTTTGTTCATCTGCTTCTTCTTCTTCTGTTTCTTCTGATTCTACTTCTGCTTCTCCTTCTTCTCCTTCTCTTTCTGCTTCTTCTGATTCTCCTGCTTCTCCTTCTTGTTCTCCTTCTGTTTCTGCTTCTCTTTCTGCTTCTGCTTCTCCTTCTGCTGCTCCTTCTCCTTCTCCTTCTTCTGCTTCTCTCACTGCTTCTGCTTCTGCTTCTTTTGCTTATTCTTTTTCTTCTGCTTCAGCTTCTCCTGCTTCTGCTTCTTCTCCTTCTACTGCTTCTCCTTATACTTCTCCTTATGCTTCTCCTTATGCTTCTCCTTATGCTGCTTCTTCTTCTTCTTCTTCTTTGTCTTCTTCTTCTTCTCTTTCTTCTGCTTCTGCTTTTCCTGCCTCTTCTGCTTCTACTGCTTCTCTTTCTGCTTCTTGTCCTTCTTCTGTTTCTTCTTCTTCTGCTTCTCCCGCTTGTGCTTCTTCTGCTTCTCCTGCTTCTCGTTCAGCTTCTCTTCGTCGGCTTCTCTTTCTATTTCTGCTTCTGCTTCTTCTGATTCTGATTCTTCTCCTTCTTCTTCTCCTTCTGCTTCTGCGTTTTCTGCATTTCCTGCTTCTCCTTCTGCATCACCTTCTGCTTGTGCTTTTCCTTCTGCTTCTTCTTCTGCTCCGGCTTCTCCTTCTCCTTCTTCTGCTTCTCCTTCTGCTTCTGTGTCGTCTGCTTTTCCTGCTTCTCCTTCTGCTTCTCCTTCTATTTCTCCTTCTCGTTCTTCTGCTATTCCTTCTGTTTCTCTTTCTGCTTCTGCATCTTCAGCTTCTTCTGCTACTGATTCTGCTTCTTCTGTTTCTTCTGCTTCTCCTTCTGCTTTTGCTTCTCTTTCTGCTTCTGCTTCTCCTTCTGGTTCTCCTTCTTCTTCTCCAGATTCTGCTTCTTCTGCTTCTCCTGCTTCTCCTTCTGCTTTAGGTTCTGCTTTTGCTTCTTCGGCTTCTTCTGCTTCTATTTCTGCTTCTCCTTCTGTTTTTGCTTCTCTTTCTGCTTCTGCTTCTTCTCCTTCTATTTCTTCTGATTCTGCTTCTCCTGCTTCTGCTTCTCCTGCTTCTCCTCTGTTTCTCTTTATGCTTCTCCTTCTGCTTCTACTTCTTCTGCTTCTACTACTGCTTCTGCTTCTCCTTGTGCTTCTGCATCTTCTGCTTCTTCTGCTACTGCCTCTGCTTCTTCTGTTTCTTCTGCTTCTCCTTCTGCTTCTCCTTCTGCTTTTGCTTCTCTTTCTGCTTCTGCTTCTCCTTCTGCTTCTCCAGATTCTGCTTCTTCTGCTTCTCCTGTATCTCCTTATGCTTCAGGTTCTGCTTTTTCTTCTTCGGCTTCTTCTGCTTCTGCTTCTCCTGCTGCTGCTTCTTCTGCTGCTCCTGCTTCTACTTCTGCTTTTCCTTC
>NW_012322981.1:0-1524 GCF_000151885.1 Dipodomys ordii
TCAAGAGCAGGACACAGCGGGGAATATAGCGGGACACAGCGGGGGACACAGTTGAGGACACTGCGGGACACAGCGGGGGACACAGCGAGGACACAGCGGAACACAGGGGGGGAAACAGTGGGACACAACGGGGACACAGCAGTGTACACAGCGGGACACAGCAGGGGACACAGCGGGACACAGCGGGGGACACAGCGGGGGACACAGCGGAACATAGCGGGGGACACAGGTGGGACACAGTGTGACACAGCTGGGACACAGCAGGACTCAGCGGGGGACACAGCTGTACACAGCGGGACACAGCGGGACACAGCGGGGGACACAGCGGAACACAGCGTAGGACACAGTGAGGAAACAGCGGGACACAGCGGGACACAGTGGGGACACAGCAGGGACAATGCAGGGACACAGCGGGGGACACAGCAGGACATAACGGGACACAGCGGGAGACACAGCAGGACACAGCTGGGGACACAGCAGGGGACACAGCGGGACACAACGGGGAACACAGCGAGGACACAGCGGGACCCAGCGGGACACAGCGTCGATACAGCGGGGACACAGCGGGACACAGCGGGGTACACAGCTGGGGACACAAAGGGACACAGTGGGGGACACAGCGGGACACAGTGGGATACAGGGGGACACAGCGGGGACAAAGCGTGAGACACAGCGGGGGACAGAGCGGGAGACAGCGGGGGACACAGCGAGGACACAGCGGGACACAGCAGGGGAAGAAGTGGGACACAGTGGGGACACAGCAGTGGACACAGCGGGACACAGCGGGGGACACAGCCGGGGACACAGCGGGACACAGTGGGATACATCGGGGGACACAGTGGGACACAGCGGGGACACAGCAGTGGATCCAGCGGGACACAGCTGGTGACACAGCGGGGGACACAGCGGGACACAGCGAGGGAAGAAGTGGGACACAGCGGGGACACAGCAGTGGACACAGCGGGACACAGCGGGGGACACAGCCGGGGACACAGCGGGACACATTGGGATACAACGGGGGACACAGCGTGACACAGCGGGGACACAGCAGTGGACACAGCGGGACACAGCGGGGGACACTGCGGGACACAGCGGGGGACACATCGGGGTACACAGCAGATCACAGCGGGGACACAGCGGGGACACAGCGGGGACACAGCGGGGGACACAGCGAGGGCCCAGCGTGACCCAGCGGGACACAGCGTCGATACAGCGAGGACACAGAGGGACACAGCGGGGTACACAGCTGGGGACACAATGGGACACAGCGGGGGACACAGCGAAGACACAGTGGAACACAGCGTGGGACACAGCGAGGACACAGGGGGACACACCGGTGGACACAGCGGGACAAAGCGGGACACACAGCGGGGGACAACAGGGGACAGAGAGTGGACACAGCGGGACACAGCGGTGGACACAGCGGGAGATAGCAGGGGACAGAGAGGGGACACAGCGGGACAAAGCGGGGACACAGCTGGACACAGCGGGGGACACAGCGGGACACAGCAGGGACAGAGCGAT
>NW_012322982.1:0-1524 GCF_000151885.1 Dipodomys ordii
GAAGCAGAAGAACAAGTATCAGAAGTAGCATAAAGAAGCTGAATGCAGAGGGAGAAACAGAAGAAGGAGAAGGAGCAGCAGAAGGTGAAGCAGAAGGAGATGGAGAAGCAGAAAGAGGAGCAGAAACAGAAGGAGAAGAAGAAGGATTAGTTGGAGAATCAGAAGAAGCAGAAGCAGAAAGTGAAGCAGAAGAAGTAGAATGAGAAGCAGAAGCAGAGGAAAGGAAGGAGAAGCAGAAGAAGCAGAAGCGGGAGAAGCAGCAGAAGAAGAAGAAGCATAAGCAGAACCTAAAGCAGAAGGAGAAGCAGAAGAAGCAGAATCTGGAGAAGAAGAAGGAGAACCAGAAGGAGAAGCAGAAGCAGAAAGAGAAGCAAAAGCAGAAGGAGAAGCAGAAGAAACAGAAGAAGCAGAATCAGTAGCAGAAGAAGCTGAAGATGCAGAAGCAGAAAGAGAAGCAGAAGGAATAGCAGAAGAACGAGAAGGAGAAATAGAAGGAGAAGCAGAAGGAGAAGCAGGAAAAGCAGAAGAAACAGAAGCAGACGGAGAAGCAGAAGAAGGAGAAGGAGAAGCCGAAGCAGAAGAAGAAGCAGAAGGAAAAGCACAAGCAGAAGGAGATGCAGAAGGAGAAGCAGGAGATGCAGAAGAAGCAGAAGCAGAAGGAGAAGAAGAAGGAGAAGAATCAGAATCAGAAGAAGCAGAAGCAGAATTAGAAAGAGAAGCCGACGAAGAGAAGCAGAACGAGAAGCAGGAGAAGCAGGAGAAGCACAAGCGGGAGAAGCAGAAGAAGAAGAAACAGAAGAAGGAGAAGGAGCAGAAGCAGAAGGAGAAGGAGAAGCAGAAAGAGAAGCAGGAAAAGCAGAAGAAGCAGAAGCAGGAGAAGCAGAAGGAGAAGAAACAGGAGAAGGACAAGAAGCAGAAGCAGAATCAGAAGGAGAAGCAGAAACAGAAGGAGAAGCAGAAAGAGAAAGAGGGGAAGCAGAAGAAGCAGAAGCAGGAGAAGCAGAAGCATAAGGATCCGAAGAAGCAGAAGCAGAACCTGAAGCAGAAGGAGAAGCAGGAGAAGCAGAAGAAGCAGAATCTGGAGAAGCAGAATGAGAAGCTGAAGTAGAAGCAGAAGCAGAAAGAGAATCAAAAGCAGAAGGAGAAGCAGAAGAAACAGAAGAATCAGAAGCAGTAGCACTTGCAGCAGAAGCAGAAGGAGAAGCAGAAGGAAAAGCAGAAGAACGAGAAGGAGAAGGAGAAACAGAAGGAGAAGCAGAAGGAGAATCAGAAGGAGAAGCAGGAGAAGCAGAAGGAGAAACAGAAGCAGAAGAAACATCAGAAAGAGAAGCAGAAGCAGAAGAAGATGCAGAAGGAGAAGCAGGAGAAGCAGAAGAAGCAGAAGCAGAAGGAGAAGTAGAAGAAGGAGGAGAAGGAAGAGCCGCAGAAGCAATAGGATAAGCAGAAAGAGAAGCAGAAGCAGAATGAGAAGCAGAAAGAGAAGCAGTAGAAGCAGAAGAAGCAGGAAAAGCAGAAGCAGAAGAA
>NW_012322983.1:0-1524 GCF_000151885.1 Dipodomys ordii
GCGAAAGAGAAGGATTAGGAGTAGGAGAAGCAAAAGGATAAGCAGAAGCAGAAAGAGACGCAGAAGGAGAAGCAGCACGAGAAGTAGGAGAAGCAGGAGAAGCAGAAGCAGGAGAAGCAGAAGAAACAGAAGACGCAGAAGCAGAATGAGAAGCAGAAGGAGAAATTGAAGCAGAAGCAGAAGCAGAAGGAGAAGCAGAAGCAGAAGAAGGAGAAGGAGAAGCAGAAGCAGAAGAAGGAGAAGGAGAAGCAGAAAGAGAAGCAGAAAGAGAAGCACAACGAGAAGCAGGAGAAGCAGAAACAGGAGAAGCAGAAGCAGAAGAAACATAGGATGGAGAAGAAGCAGAAGCAGAAGGAGAAGCAGAAACAGAAGGAAAAGCAGAAAGAGAAGCAGGAGAAGCAGAAGAAGCAGCAGCAGGATAAGCAGAAGCAGAAGAAGCCGAAGAAGCAGAAGCAGAACCTGAAGCAGAAAGAGAAGCAGGAGAAGCAGAAGAAGCAGAGTCTGGAGAAGCAGAAGGAGAAGCAGAAGCAGAAAGAGACGCAAAAGCAGAAGGAGAAGCAGAAGGGGAAACAGAAGAAACAGAAGAAGCAGAGGCAGTAGCAGAAGAAGCAGAAGATGCAGAAGCAGAAGGAGAAGCAGAAGGAAAAGCAGAAGAACGAGAAGGAGAAAGAGTAGGAGAAACAGAAGGAGAAGCAGAAAGTGAAGCAGAAGAGGGAGCAGGAGAAGGAAAAGCAGCAGGAGAAGCAGAAAGAGCAGCAGAAGGAGAAGCAGGAGATGCAGAAACTTGAGAAGCAGAAGCGGAAGAAACACAAGAAGAAAAGAAGCAGAAGCAGAAGGAGAAGCAGAAACAGAAGGAGAAGCAGGAAGAGAAGGAGGGAAAGCAGAAGAAGCAGAAGCAGGAGGAGAAGCAGGAAAAGCAGAAGAAGGAGAAGCAAAAGGAGAAGCAAAAGAAGGAGAAGGAGAAGCAGAAGCAGAAGCATAAGGACAAGCACAAGCAGAAGGAGGTGCAGAAGGAGAAGCAGGAGAAGCAGAAGAAGCAGAAGGTGAAGGAGAAGCAGAAGTAGGAGAAGGAGAAGGAGGAGAAGCAGAAGCAGAAGGAGAAGCAGAAGCAGAATGAGAAGCAGAAAGAGAAGCAGGAGAAGGACAAGAAGCAGAAACAGGAGAAGCCGAAAGAGAAAAAGCAGAAGAAGCAGAAACATTGGCAGAAGGAGAAGAAGAAGCAGAAGGAGAAGCAGCAGAAGAAGTAGAACCAGAAATTCAGGCAGGATAAACAGAAGAAGCAGAAGCAGAAGCAGAAGGAGAAACAAAAAGAGAAGCACAAGGAGTAGTAAAAGAAGCAGCAGAAGGAGAAGCAGCAGAAGAAGCAGAAAAACAAGCAGGAGAAGCAGAAGCAGAAAGAGAAGTAGAAGCAGAAGAAGCAGAACCAGAAAAAGAAGCAGTAGAAGCATAAGAAGCAGGAGAAGCAGAAGCAGAAGAAAAAGAAGAAGCATAAGAGCAGAAATAGAAGCAGAGTGAGAAACAGAA
>NW_012322984.1:0-1524 GCF_000151885.1 Dipodomys ordii
GCAGGAGAAGCAGAAGCATAAGAATCCGAAGAAGCAGAAGCAGAACCTGAAGCATAAGCAGAAGCAGGAGAAGCAGAAGAAGCAGAATCTGGAGAAGTTGAATGAGAAGCTGAAGGAGAAGCAGAAGCTGAAAGAGAATCAAAAGCAGAAGGAGACGCAGAAGAAACAGTAGAAGCAGTAGCAGTTGCAGCAGAAGCAGAAGGAGAAGCAGAATGAAAAGTAGAAGATCGAGAAGTAGAAGGAGAATCAGAAGGAGAATCAGAATCAGAAGGAGAAGCAGAAGAAGCAGAAGCAGAAGGAGAAGCAGAAGCAGAAGAAGCAGAAGGAGAAGCAGAAGGAGAAGCAGAATCAGAACAAGCAGCAGAAGGAGAAGCAGAAGCAGAAGAAGATGCAGAAGGAGAAGCAGGAGAAGCAGAAGAAGCAGAAGCAGAAGGAGAAGTAGAAGTAGGAGAAGGAAGAGCCGCAGAAGAAATAGGAGAAGCAGAAGCAGAATGAGAAGCAGAAAGAGAAGCAGTAGAAGCAGAAGAAGCAGGAAAAGAAGAAGCAGAAGAAAGAGAAGAAGAAGAAGAAGAAGAAGAAGAAGAAGAAGAAGAAGAAGAAGAAGAAGGAGGAGGAGGAAGAGGAGGAGGAGGAGAAGGAGAAGCATAAGGAGAAGCATAAGGAGAAGCAGTAGAAGCAGAAGAAGCAGAAGCAGGAGAAGCAGAAGCAGAAGAAAAAGAATAAGCAAAAGAAGCAGAATCAGAGGGAGAAGCAGAAGAAGGAGAAGGAGCAGAAGGAGAAGGAGAAGCAGAAGGAGAATCAGAAGGAGAAGCAGAAGAAGGAGAAGCAGAAGCAGAAGAAGCAGCAGAAGGAGAAGCAGAAGCAGAAAAAGATGCAGAAGGAGAAGTAGGAGAAGCAGAAGAAGCAGAAGCAGAAGGAGAAACAGAAATAGGAGAAGGAGAAGGAGAAGGAAGGGCAGCAGAAGCAATAGGAGAAGGAGAAGGAGAAGAAAAAGCAGAAGGAGAAGCAAAAAGAGAAGCAGTAGAAGCAGAAAAACCAGGAGAAGCAGAAGAAAGAGAAGAAGAAGATGAAGAAGAAGAAGAAGAAGAAGAAGAAGAAGAAGAAGAAGAAGAAGAAGAAGAAGAAGAAGAAGAAGAAGAAGAAGAAGAAGAAGGAGAAGCATAAGGAGAAGCATAAGGAGAAGCATAAGGAGAAGCATAAGGAGAAGCATAAGGAGAAGCAGTAGATGCAGGAGAAGCAGAAGAAATAGAATAAGCAAAAGAAGCAGAAGCAGAAGCAGTGGGAGAAGCAGAAGAAGGAGAAGGAGAAGCAGAAGGAGAAGCAGAAGCAGAAAGAGAAGCAGAAACAGAAGGAGAACAAACGGAGAAGCAGGAGAATCAGAAGAAGCAGAAGTAGAAACAGAAAGAGAAGTAGAAGAAGGAGAAGCAGAAGTAGAATCAGAAGAAACAGAAGAAGAAGAAGAAACAGAAGCAAAAGAAACAGAAGAAGGAGAAGAGCAGAAGCAGAAGCAGAAGGAAAAGCAGA
>NW_012322985.1:0-1524 GCF_000151885.1 Dipodomys ordii
TCAGCGGGGGACACAGCAGTACACAGCGAGACACAGCGGTACACAGCGGAGCACAGCAGGGACACAGCGGGGGACAAAGCAGGACACAGCGGGACACAGCGGGGGACACAGCGGGGGACACAGAGGGGTACACAGCGGGACACAGCAGTGGACAAAGCAGGACACAGTGAGGGACACAGCGAGGACACTGCGGGACTCTGCGGGAGACACAGCGAGGACACAGCGTGACACAGCGGAACACAGCGGGACACAGCAGGGACAAGCAGGGGACACAGCGGGACACAGAGGGGGACACAGCGGGACACAGCGGGGGACACAGCTGGACACAGCGGGACACAGCGGGGGACACAGCGATGACAAAGCGGGACACAGCGGGGATATAGCGGGGCTCAAAACGGTCACAGCGGGACACAGCAGGACACAGCAGGACACAGCGGGGATACAGCAGGGGACAGAGCGTGACACAGCGTGGGACACAGCGGGACACAGCGGGGGACACAGGGGGACAAAGGGGACACAGCAGGGGACACAGCGAGTACACAGCGGGACACATCTGGGACACAGCGGGAATCAGCGGGGGACACAGCGGGACACAGCGGGACACAGCGGGGACACAGCAGGGAGACAGCGGGGGACACAGTGGGACAGAGCAGGGGACACAGCAGGGGACACAGAGGGACAGAGCGGGACACAGCAGGGGACACAGGGGGGACACAGCGGGACACAGCGGGGGACACAGTGAGGACACATTGGGAAACAGCGGGGACACAGCGGGACTCAGAGGGGGACACAGCAGTAAACAGCGAGGGACACTGCGGGGGACACAGCGGGACACATTGTGGAACACAGAGAGTACACAGCGGGACCCAGCGGGACACAGCGTCGATACAGCGGGGACACAGCGTGACACAGCAGGGTACATAGCTGGGGACACAACGGGACACAGTGGGGGACATAGCGGGACACAGCGGGACACAGCGGGACACAGCGGGTCACAGCGGGGACAAAGCGGGGACTCAGCGGGGGACACAGCGGGGGACAAACGGGACACCACGGAATACAGCGGGATACAGCGGGACACAGGGGGGACACAGCAGGACACAGCGGGACACAGAGGGGGACACAGCGGGACACAGCGGGGGACAAAGCGGGACACCACGGGTCACAGTGTGTCACATCGGGACACAGCGGCGACACTGCGGGGACACAGCGGGACAAAATGGGGGACACAGCGGGAGACAGCATTGGACACAGGAGGGGATAGCGGGGGACAGAGAGGGGACACAGCGGAACACAGCGGTGACACAGCTGGACACAGCTGGGTACACAGCGGGACATAGAGGACACACAGCGGGGACACAGCGGGACACAGCGGGGAACTCACCGGGACACAGCTGGGGACACAACAAGGACACGGCGGAACACTGTGGAAGAAACAGCCAGGACACATCCGGACCCAGTGGAACACAGTGTGACACAGCGGGGACACAGCAGGGGACACAGCGGGACACAGTGGGGGACAGA
>NW_012322986.1:0-1524 GCF_000151885.1 Dipodomys ordii
TCCCGCTGTGTCCCGCTGTGTTCCCCGCTGTGTTCCCCGCTGTGTCCTTGCTGTGTCCCCGATGTGTCCCGATCTGTCCCGCTGTGTCCCGTTGTGTCCGCCTCTGTGTCCGCCTCTGTGTCCCCCGCTGTGTCCCGCTGTATCCCAGTGTGTCCCGATTTGTCCCCCACTGTGTCCCACTGTTTTCCACTGTGCCCCTTCTTGTCCCCGCTGTGTCCATCTGTGTACCCCGCTTTGTCCCATTGTGTCCCGCTGTGTGCCCCCTTTGTTCCCCTCTGTGTCCTGCTGTGTCCCCTGCTGTGTCCTCGCACTGTCCTTCTGTGTACCTGCTGTGTAACGCTGTGATCCCCTTTGTGTCTCTGCTGTGTCCCTTTGTGTTCCGCTGTGTCCCGCTGTGTACCCCGCAGTGTCCTGCTGTGTCGCCCGATGTGTCCCGCTGTGTCCCGCAGTGTCCCCACTGTGTCCCGCTGTGTCCCCGGCTGTGTCCCCCGCTGTGTCCCGCTCTTTCCCGCTGTGTCCTGCTGTGTCCTTGCTGTGTCCCCATTTGTGTCCCGCTGTGTCCTCTCTGTGTCCCACGCTGTGTCCCGCTGTGTCCCCATGTGTCACGCTGTGTCCTCGCTGTGTATCCCTCTGTGTCCCGCTGTGTCCTCGCTGTGTCCCACACTGTGTCCCCGCTGTGAACACCTGTGTCCCTGCTGTGTCCCTGCTGTGTCCCGCTGTGTCCCGCTGTGTCCCGCTGTGTCCCCGATGTCCCCCTCTGTGTCCCGTTGTGTCACCGCTGTCTACATGTGTGTCCCCGCTCTCCCCCGTTGTGTCCCCCGCTGTGTCCCGCTGTGTCCTCGCTGTGTCCCCAGCTGTGTCCCGCTGTGCCCCCGCTGTGTCTCCCACTCTATCCCTCTGTGTCTCCTGCTGTGTCCTGCTGTGTTTTGCTTTGTGCCCGCTGTCCCCCGGTGTGTCACCGCTGTTTCCCCCCTGTGTCCTGCTGTGTCCCCGCTGTGTCCTGCTGTGTCCTCGCTGTGTCCCCCGCTGTTTCCCCCGCTGTGTCACCCACTGTGTCCTTTGATGTGTCCCCAGCTGAGTCCCGCTGTGTCCCCCGCTGTTTACCTCTGTGTGCCCCACTGTGTCCCCCGCTTTTTCCCCGCTGTGTCCCTGCTCTGTCCCGCTGTGTACTCGCTGTGTCCCCGCTGTGTCCCGCTGTGTCCTCGATGTGTCCCAGCTGTGTCCCGCTGTGTCCCCGTTGCTCCCCGGTTTGTCCCGACTGTGCCCCGCTGTGTCCCTCGCTGTTTACTTCTGTGTCCCGCTCTGTCCTCGCTTTGTCCCCGCGATGTCCCGCTGTGTCCCCGCTGTGTCCCTCTGTGTCGCCCCCTGTGTCCCTGTGTCCCCGCTGTTTCCCACTGTGACCCCCGCGCTGTCCTGCTGTGTCCCTGTTGTCCACCGGTGTGTCCCCTCTGTCCCCCGCTGTGTCCCCGCTGTGTCCCGCTGTGTCCCGCTGTGTCCTGCTTGTGTCGCCGCTTTGTCACTGCT
>NW_012322987.1:0-1524 GCF_000151885.1 Dipodomys ordii
CAGCGGGGACACAGCGGGGCACAAAGTCAGACACCACGGGATACAGCGGAACATAGCGGGGACACAGCGGGGGACACAGCAGGGAACACAGCGGGGGACACAGCGGGTGACAGCGGTGACACAGCTGGGGACAGTGGGGACACAGCGGGAAACAGCGAGGGACAGCGGGGACACAGAGGGGACACAGCGAGACACAGCGGGGGACACAGCGAGAACACAGCAGGGACACAGGGGGTACACAGCGGGACACAGCGGGACAAAACGGGACACAGCGGGACACAGAGCGGGATACAGCGGGGGACAGCGGGGACACCCTGTGGACAGCAGGGACACAGCGGGACACAGCGGGACACAGCGGGGACACACCGGGGACACAGCGGGACACAGCGGGGACACAGCGGGGACACAACGGGACACAGCGGGGGACATCGGGGACACAGCGGGACACAGCGGGACACAGCAGGGACACAGCAGGGACACAGCAGGGACACAGCGGGTCACAGCGGGGCACAGTGTGGGACACAGCGAGGACACAGCGGGACACAGAGGGATACACAGAGAGGACACAGCGTGACACATGGGGACACAGCGGGACACAGCGGGGGACACAGCGAGGACACAGCGGGACACAAATGGGGACACAGCAAGGACACAGCGGGACACAGCGGGAAAGAGCGGGACACAGCCGGGGACATAGCCGGGGACACTGCGGGGTACAGCGGCACACAGTGGGGACACAGCGGTGGACACAGCGGGGGACACAACGGGTGACACAGCGGGACACATTGGGGTACACAAAGGGACACAGCGGGGGACACTGTAGAGGACACAGTGGGACTTATCGGGACACAGCGGGACACAGCGGGGAACACAAAGGGGGACACAGCGGGACACAGCGGGGAAATAGTGGGGGACACAGCAGGGGACACAGCGGGATACAGAAGGACACAGCGAGGACACAGCGGGACACAGGAGGAAACAGCGGGGACACAGCGGGGGACACAGCGGGACAGAGCTGCGGATAAAGCGAGGACACAGCAGGGACACTGCGGGACACAGCGGGACACAGCAGGGAAATAGTGGGGGACACAGCGGAGGACACAGCGGGATACAGAAGGACACAGTGAGGACACAGCGGGGACATAGGGTGACACTGCGGGACACAGTGGGACACAGCGGGGACACAGAGGGACATAGAGGTTACACAGCCAGGACACACCAGGGACACAGCGGAACACAGCAGGGAAACAGCGGGGACAAAGCGGGACACAGCGGGACCCAGCGGGGACACAACGGGGACACAGCGGGACACAGCAGGAGACAGCGGGACACAGAGGGGGACACAGCGGGAAACAGCTGTGGACACAGCAAGGACACAGCGGGTCACAGTGGGGAAATAGTGGGGGACACAGTGGGGGACACAGCGGGATACAGAAGGACACAGCCAGGACACAGCGGGACACAGGAGGACACAGCGGGGACACAGCGGGGACACAGTGGGACACAGCGAGGACACAGAGGTGA
>NW_012322988.1:0-1524 GCF_000151885.1 Dipodomys ordii
CTTTTAGAACCCCAAATAGACCAGACTAGAATAGGACCTCCCACCGACACATTATAATCCACACAGGATCAACACAGACCAAGGAAAAGATCCTTAAAGCTGTCAAGGAGAAAAGAGTAATCACCTATAAAGGGAAACCAATCAGAATCACCTCAGATTTCGCAGCAGAGACAATCAAAGCAAGAAGAGCCTGGAATGAAGTATGCCATGCCCTAAAAACAAACAACTATCAACCAAGAATACTGTACCCTGCTTCTGCTTCTTATGCTTCTTCTTTTTCTTCTGGTTCTGCTTCTCCTGCTTCTGCTTCTTATATTTCTACTGCTTCTTCTTCTGCTTCTTCTGCTTCTACTTCTCTTTCTGCTTCTGCTTCTCCTGCTTGTTTTTCTGCTTCTTCTGCTGCTTTTTCTACTTCTCCTTCTGCTTCTCTTTTTGCTTCTCCTTCTGCTTCTGCTTCTTCTGTTTCTCGTGCCTGAATTTCTGGTTCTACTTCTTCTGCTGCTTCTCGTTCTGCTTCTGCTTCTCCTGCTTCTGTTTCTGCTTCTTCTCTTTCGGCTTCTCCTGATTCTGCTTCTTGTCCTCCTCCTGCTTCTCTTTCTGCTTCTCATTCTGCTTCTGCTTCTCCTCCTTCTCCTTCTCCTACTTCTGCTTCTCTTTCAGCTTCTGCTTCTTCTGCTTCTCCTGCTTCTCCTTCTGCATCTCCTTCTGCTTGTGCTTGTCCTTATGCTTCTTCTTCTGCCTCTGCTTCTCCTTCTCCTTCTTTTGCTTCTCCTTTTGCTTCTGCTTCTTCTGCTTTTCAGGCTTCTCCTTCTGCTTCTGCTTCTTCTGCTTCTCCTTCTGCATCTTCTTCTGCTTCTGCTTCTCCTTCTCCTTCTGATTCTCCTTCTGCTTCTTCTTCTTCTGCTTTACCTGCTTCTCTTTCTGCTTCTCCTTCTGCTTCTCCTTCTGTTTCTCCTTCTCCTTCTTGTTCTTCTGCTTTTCCTTCTGCTTCTGCTACAACTGCTACTGCTTCTACTTCTTCTGTTTCTTCTGCTTCTCCTTCTGCTTTTGATTCTCTTTCTGCTTCTGCTTCTCCTTCTGCTTCTCATTCTGCTTCTCCAGATTCTGCTTCTTCTGCTTCTCCTTCTGCTTCAGGTTCTGCTTTTGCTTTTTCGGCTTCTTCTGCTTCTGCTTCTTCTGCTGCTGCTTCTTCTGCTTCTCCTGCTTCTCTTTTTGCTTTTCCTTCTGTTTCTGCTTCTCCTTCTGCTTCTTCCCCTTCTTCTGTTTCTTCTGCTTCGGCTTCTCCAGGTTCTGCTTCTCCTGCTTCTCGTTGTGCTTCTCTTTCTGCTTCTCTTTCTCCTTCTCCTTGTCCTTCTCCTTCTTCTGCTTCTGATTCTGCTTCTCCTTCTGCTTCTGCTTCTGCTTCAATTTCTCCTTCTGCTTCTCATTCTGCTTCTGCGCCTTCTGTTTCTTCTGCTTCTCCTGCTTCTTCTTCTCTGCTACTCCTACTTCTCGTGCTGCTTCTCCTTCTGCGTCTCTTTGTGG
>NW_012322989.1:0-1524 GCF_000151885.1 Dipodomys ordii
ACATAGGGACACAGCGGGTGATACAGCGGGGGACACAGCGGGACACAGTGGGACACAGCGGGGCACACAGGGGGGACCCAGCGGGACCCAGCGGGGAACACAGCGAAGACACAGCGGGACCCAGCGGTACACAGCGTCGATACAGCGGGAACACAGCGTTACACAGCGTGGTACACAGCTGTGAACACAACGGGACACAGTGGGGGCACAGCGGGACACAGCGGGACACAGTGGGACACAGCGGGGACAAAGCTTGAGACACAGCGGGGTACAGAGCGGGAGACAGCGAGGGACACAGTGAGGACACAGCGGGACAAAGCACTGACACTGCGGGGGACACAGCGGGGGACACAGCGGGGGACACAGCCGGACACAGCGGGACACAGCGGGGGAAACAGGGGGGACCCAGCGGGACCCAGCGCGGGACAAAGCGGGGACACATTGGGACACAGCGGGACACAGCGGGGGACACAGCAGTACACAGCGGGACACAGCGGGTCACAGCGAGGGACACAGAGGGGTACATAGCGGGACACAGTGGGGAACACAGGGAGGACACAGCGGGACCCAGCGGGAGACAGCGTCGATACAGCGGGGACACAGCGGGCCACAGTGGGGTACACAGCTGGGGACACAACGGGACACAGCGGGGAACACAGCGATGACACAGCAGAACACAGCGTGGGAAACAGCGAGGACACAGCGGGACACAGCGAGACACAGAGGGACACAGTGGGGACACAGCAGTAGACACAGTGAGACACAGCGAGGGACACAGCGGGACACAGCGGGGAACACAGCGAGGACACAGCGGGGACACAGCGGGGACACTGCGGGAACATAGTGGGACACAGCAGGGGACACAGCGAGGACACAGCGGGACACAGTGGGACACAGCGTGGGACAAAGCGGGAGACAGCAGGGGGCACAGCGGGACACAGCTTGGGACACAGCGGTAACACAGCAGGACACAGCAGGGGACACAGCGAGGACACAGCGGGACACAGTGGGACACAGCGTGGGACAAAGCGGGAGACAGCAGGGGACACAGCGAGGACACAGCGGGACACAGCGGCGACACATAGAGGACTCAGCGGGGGACACAGTGGGGGACAGAGCGGGACACTGCGGGGCACAGCGGGGGACACAGCGGGACACATCGGGGGACCCAGCGGGACCCAGCGGGACACAGCGGGACACTGCGGGGCACAGCGGGGGACACAGCGGGACACAGCGGGGGACACAGGGAGGACACAGCTTAACACAGCATGGGACAAAGCGAGGACACAGCGGGACACAGCGAGACACAGCGGGACACAGCGGGGACCCAGCAGTGGACACAGCGGGACACAGCGGGGGACAAAGCAGGACACCAAGGAACACAGCTGACACAGCGTGAAACAGCGGTGAACCTGCGGGGACACAGCGGGACACAGCGGGGAACACAGCGGGACTCAGCGGGACACAGCGGGGGCCACAGCGGGACAAAGCGTCTATAGAACGGGGACACAGAGGGACACAGCG
>NW_012322990.1:0-1524 GCF_000151885.1 Dipodomys ordii
GTATCATAGCTCTGGACATTAGAAATTCAAAGTTCGTATTACTATAATTTAGGCGATTCTGGTCTGCTATCTTTTTTTCCAAACTGTGGGATCTCCTCCCTGTACCGGCGGCTTTATAAATTAGTCTCAGAGATAGATTGTTCCCCCCCCACCCCCAGTCCTTCTCCTTCCCCCCCCATCCCCCCCTCCGCACCGACGTTGTAAAGCTCGTTTTGGACATGACAACTTGTACTTCTCATTGTTGCAACAGGTCCACCTGTATCCTTAAACAACTGGTTTTTCCCCATCTCCTCCACAAGTTATAATGACATCAAATATAGCGAAAGCAGGGGTTATACTGTGGGGGAGGGACATACAAAGCAACAAAGAGATAATCTTATAAATGCGTTAGAAACACATGCATGAAAGAAAAAAAACATTAAAATACATATCTAAGGTTCATTTTCCTGACATCACATTATCTGACCTTTTCCGCTTGACTCATACATATACTAGATATTGCATATAAGGGAAACCATGGGACCTATGTTTCTTTGGGTCTGATTTACTTCACTTAATATAATTTTTAAATACATACATATGCATATATATTTAAATTTGGAGAAATAAAATTTCAAGTGGTATTATCTGCATCTTTCAGTCTGTCACTATCTATTTACTGACACATTGATTTCTGTGTAGTCTTCTGTGTACTCTCACATAAGTACCAAAAAAATTAAAAGAAGTACAAAAATGCATTATCATAAATACAAATGTAGATTAATCCCTACCATAATAATTTGGAAAACATATGTTAGGTTAATGAGACTGAATATTGCTCAAGAAGAGGAGTCTAGGAGAATGTCCATTGTGTGTGTGTGTCTGTGTGTGTGTGTGTGTGTGTGTGTGTGTGTGTGTGTGTGTGAGTGCGCTCCATGAATAAGTGAGTCTGAAGTAGACCAATTATACTTGGTTAATCTTTTTGCTCAAAGCTGACACTCTACCACTTGAGACACATCTCCGCTTCTGAATTTTGGTTTCTGAATTGGAAAAATATCTCAGATTTTTCTGCATGGGCTGCTTTAAACCAATATACTCAGTGTTTGACCTCTAAAGTAGCTAGGTTTTAAAACATGAGCCACTAGTGGACAGCAACTACGTTAACATTTTTGCATGTTTGAATAAATTTTAAAGAAAGACATATATGTTACATTTGAGAATGGTGGGAAATAGTAATTAATGTTTAACAGAATTTAAAGCATACAAAGATGAGAATGGCAAGTCGCTGAGAATAGGATGGATTATATCAAACTTACCTATGACAGTTTTCAGTCGGTGCACAGAAATGATTGCATTGTTGGAGGCCAAGGCCATAAGATAGCTGAGCTCTAGCTGGCTGCTATGCTCATGAGGTCAGTTAGTGCTACTCACAAGAATGTGATGTCGTTGGATGGCAGGGTTCAGCTTCAAGTTCAGAGCCTGGAATGTTTCTATTAATCTAGAAGGGGAAATATAACAGGACCCACTGCCTGGGAATGTGGTTAG
>NW_012322991.1:0-1524 GCF_000151885.1 Dipodomys ordii
GTAGAAAAAGAATAAGCATAAGAAGAAGAATCAGAGGGAGAAGCAGAAGAAGGAGAAGGAGCATCAGAAAGAGAAGTAGAATCAGAAGGAGTAGCAGAAGCAGAAGAAGCAGCAGAAGGAGAAGCAGAAGCAGAAGATGCAGAACGAGATGCAGGAGAAGCAGAAGAAGCAGAAGCGGAAGGAGAAGCAGAAGAAGGAGAAGGAGAAGGAGAAGGAAGGGCAGCAGAAGCAATAGGAGAAGCAGAAGGAGAAGCAGAAAGAGAAGCAGTAGAAGCAGAAGAAGCAGGAAAAGCAGAAGCAGAAGAAAGAGAAGAAGAAGAAGAAGAAGAAGAAGAAGAAGAAGAAGAAGAAGAAGAAGAAGAAGAAGAAGAAGAAGAAGAAGAAGAAGAAGAAGAGGAAGAAGAATAAGCAGCAGCATAAGGAGAAGCATAAGGAGAAGCAGTAGAAGCAGAAGCAGAAGAAGCAGAAGCAGAAGAAAAATATTAAGCAAAATAAGCAGAAGGAGAACAAGAAGGAGAAGCAAATCAGAAGAAGCAAAAGTAGAAGCAGAAAGAGGAGAAGAAGGAGAAGCAAAAGTAGAATCAGAAGAAACAGAAGACGAAGAAGCAGAAGAAACAGAAGCAAAAGAAACAGAAGAAGGAGAAGAGCAGAAGCAGAAGCAGAAGGAGAAGCAGAGGCAGAAGGAGAAGCAGAAAGAGAAGCAGGAGAAGAATAAGAAGCAGGAGAAGCAGAAGAAGAAGACGGAGAAGGCGAAAGAGAAGGATTAGAAGTAGGAGAATCAAAAGGATAAGCAGAAGCAGAAAGAGACGCAGAAGGAGAAGCAGCACGAGAACTAGGAGAAGCAGGAGAAGCAGAAGCAGGAGAAGCAGAAGAAACAGAAGACGCAGAAGCAGAATGAGAAGCAGAAGGGGAAATTGAAGCAGAAGCAGAAGGAGAAGCAGAAGCAGAAGGAGAAGCAGAAGAAGGAGAAGGAGAAGCAGAAAGAGAAGCAGAAAGAGAAGCAGGAGAAGCAGAAGCAGGAGAAGCAGAAGCAGAAGAAACAGAAGGAGCTGAAGCAGAAGCAGAAGCAGAAACACAAGGAAAAGCAGAAGTAGAAGCAGGAGAAGCAGAGGAAGCAGCAGCAGGAGAAGCAGAAGCAGAAGAAGCCGAAGACGCAGAAGCAGAACCTGAAGCAGAATGAGAAGCAGGAGAAGCAGAAAAAGCAGAATCTGGAGAAGCAGAATGAGAAGCTGAAGGAGAAGCAGAAGCGGACAGAGAATCAAAAGCAGCAGGAGAAGAAGAAGAAACATAAGAAGCAGAAGCAGTAGCAGTTGCAGCAGAAGCAGAACGAAAAGCAGAAGAACGAGGAGGAGAAGGAAAAACAGAAGCAGAAGCAGAAGGAGAATCAGAAGGAGAAGCAGAAGAAGCAGAAGGAGAAGCAGAAGCAGAAGAAGCAGCAGAAGGAGAAGAAGAAGCAGAAGAAGATGCAGAAGGAGAAGCTGGAGAAGCAGAAGAAGCAGACGCAGAAGAAGAAGTAGAAGTTGA
>NW_012322992.1:0-1524 GCF_000151885.1 Dipodomys ordii
TGCAGGGGCACAGCGAGACAAAGCGGTTGACACAGCGAGACACAGAGGGGTACACAGCGGGATACAGCCGGAAACAAAAGCGCGGACACAGCGGGACACACCGGGACACAGTGTCAATACAGCGGGGACAGAGAGGGTCACAGTAGGGACACAGCGAGACACAGCGAGATACAGCGGGGGACACAGCGGGACACAGCGGGGACACAGCGGGACACAGCGGGACACAGCGGGGGACACAGTGGAACACAGCGTGGGACACAGCGAAGACACAGCAGGACACAGCGGGACACAGCGGCAACACAGCAGGGACACAGCAGGGACACAGCGGGGACACAGCGGGGGACACAGCGGGACACAACGAGGAACACAGCGAGGACACAGCGGGACCCAGCAGGACACAGCGTCGATACAGTGGGGACACAGCAGGACACAGCGGGGTACACAGCTGGGGACGCAAAGGGACACAGCGGGGGACACAGCGAGGACAAGCGGGACACAGTGGGACACAGCGAGGACACTGCGGGAACATAGCGGGACACAGCGGGGTACACAGATGGACACAGTGGGACACAGCTTGGGATACACGGAGGACACAGCTGGACACAGTGGGGGACACAGCGAGGACACAGCAGTACAGTGGGTTGCGGGATACAGCGGGGGACAAAGCGGGAGACAGCGGGGGACACAGCGAGGACACAGCGGGACACAGTTGCGACACAGAGGGGACTCAGTGGGGGACACAGCGGGGGACAAAGCAGGACACCACGGGACAGTGTGACACAGCGGGACACAGCGGGGACACTTCGGGGACACAGCGGTACAAAGCGGGGGATACAGCGGTGACTCAGCCGGGGACACAGCGGGGGATTAAGCGGGACACCACGGAACACAGAGGGTCACAGCGGGAAACAGCGGTGACCCTGTGGGGACACAGCGGGACCCAGTGGAGGACACAGCGGGACACAGCGGGGACTCACCTGGGGACACAGCGAAGGACAAACTGGGACACCACGAGACACAGTGGGACACAGCAGGACACAGCGGGGACACTGCGGGAACATAGCGGGACACAGCGGGGGACACAGGGGGACACAGCGGGACATAGCAGGGACAGAGCGGGACACAGCGGGACACAGCGGGGGACACAGCGGAACACAGCGGGGGACAGATTGAGGACACAGCGGGACACAGCGGGGGACACAGCGAGGACACAGCGGGGGACACAGCGGGGGACACACCGGGACACAGCGGGGAACACAGCGAGGACCCAGCGGGACCCAGCGGGACACAGCATCGATACAGCTGGCACACAGCGTTACACAGCGTGGTACACAGCTGTGGACACAACGGGACACAGTGGGGGACACAGCGAGGACACAGCTGGACACAGCGGAACACAGCGGGAGACAAAGCGGGACACAGTGGGGGACACAGCGAGGACAGAGAGGGACACAGCGGCGACACAGAGGGGACGCAGCTGGGGACACAGCGTGGACAAGTGGGGACATCACGGGACACAGTGTT
>NW_012322993.1:0-1524 GCF_000151885.1 Dipodomys ordii
CAGGAGAAGCAGAAGAAGCAGAATCTGGAGAAGCAGAAGGAGAAGCAGAAGCAGAAAGAGAAGCAAAAGCAGAAGGAGAAGCAGAAGAAACAGAAGAAGCAGAGGCAGTAGCAGAAGATGTAGAAGCAGAAGGAGAAGCAGAAGGAAAAGCAGAAGAACGAGAAGGAGAAGGAGAAGGAGAAACAGAATGAGAAGCAGAAAGAGAAGCAGAAGAAGGAGCAGGAGAAGGAAAAGCAGCAGGAGAAGCAGAAAGAGAAGCAGAAGGAGAAGCAGAAGATGCAGAAACAAGAGAAGCAAAAGCAGAAGAAACAGGAGAAGGACAAGAAGCAGAAGCAGAAGGAGATGCAGAAACAGAAGGAGAAGCAGAAGGAGAAGGAGGGAAAGCAGAAGAAGCAGAAGCAGGAGAAGCAGAAGCATAAGAATGCGAAGAAGCAGAAGGAGAACCTGAAGCAGAAGGAGAAGCAGGAGAAGCAGAAGAAGCAGAATCTGGAGAAGCAGAATGAGAAGCAGAAGGAGAAGCAGAAGCAGAAAGAGAATCAAAAGCAGAAGGAGAAGCAGAAGAAACAGAAGAAGTAGAAGCAGTAGCAGTTGTAGCAGAAGCAGAACGAGAAGCAGAAGGAAAAGCAGAAGAAAAAGAAGGAGAAGGGAAACAGAAGGAGAAGCAGTAGGAGAATAAGACGGAGAAGCAGAAGAAGGAAAAGGAGAAGCAGAAGCAAAAGAAGATGCAGAAGGAGAAGCAGAAGAAGCAGAAGGAGAAGGAGAAGCAGGAAAAGCAGAAGAAGCAGAAGCAAAAGGAGAAGCAAAAGAAGGAGAAGGAGAAGCAGAGGCAGAAGAAGAAGCATAAGGAGAAGCACAAACAGAAGGAGATACAGAAGGAAAAGCAGAAGAAGCAGAAGATGAAGGAGAAGCAGAAGTAGAAGGAGAAGGAGGAGAAGCAGAAGCAGAAGGAGAAGCAGAAGCGGAATGAGAAGCAGAAAGAGAAGCAGGAGAAGCACAAGAAGCAGAAGCAGGAGAATCCGAAAGAGAAGAAGCAGAAGAAGCAGAAACATTAGCAGAAGGAGAAGCAGAAGCAGACGGAGAAGCAGCAGAAGAAGTAGAACCAGAAATTCAGGCAGGAGAAACAGAAGAAGCAGAAGCAGAAGCAGAAGGAGAAGCAAAAAGAGAAGCAGTAGAAGAAGTAGAAGAAGCAGCAGAAGGAGAAGCAGCAGAAGAAGCAGAAAAACAAGCAGGAGAAGCAGAAGCAGAAAGAGAAGTAGAAGCGAAGAAACGAAGCGAAGAAGAAGCGTAGAAGCACAAGAAGCAGAAGCAGGAGAAGCGAAGCGAAGATAAAGAAGAAGCATAAGAAGCAGAAGCAGAGGGAGAAACAAAAGAAGGAGAAAGAGCAGAAGAAGTTGAAGCAGAAGGAGATGCAGAAGCAGAAAGAGAAGCAGAAACAGAGGGAGAAGAAGAAGGAGAAGTTGAGAATAGAAGAAGCAGAAGCAGAAAGAGAATGAGAAGAAGTAGAAGGAGAAGCAGAAGGAGAAG
>NW_012322994.1:0-1524 GCF_000151885.1 Dipodomys ordii
CCCGGCCTTTTGCTTACATGTACAGGGACTGGCTAGACCCCGGTTTTGAGGATGAACGCAGACCTCCTGAAAGCAAGCGGATTCCCGGCGCCGCAGGCGAACACGCGTGGGCACAGAAACAGAGAGAGAGGAAGCGGAAGAGCGCCCAACACGCACGTCGTCTTCCTCCTCCTCCTCCTCCGTATTGTTATCGCTGTTGTTCTTATCCTTCTTCTTCTTGGAATATTGATCATGATCATAATCTTCTTCTTCTTCTTAAGCTCTTCCTCTTGGTCTTTTTCTTATTCATCTTCTTCGTCTTCTTCGTCTTCTTCTTCTCGGAGTCTCCTTTTCCTTCATCTCCTCACTGGTCTCCTTCATCCCCTCCTTCTCCTCCTTCTCATCCTCCTCCTCCTCCTCCTCCTCCTCCTCCCTCCTCCTCCTCCTCCTCCTCTTCTTCTTCTTCTTCTTCTTCTTCTTCTTCTTCTTCTTCTTCTTCTTCTTCTTCTTCTTCTTCTTCTGCTACTGCTTCTGTTTCTGGTTCTCCTTCTGCTTCTCCTTCCTCTTCTTCTTCTCTTCCTCCTTCTCCTTCTCATTCTCCTTCTTCTGCTTCTCCTTTTGCGTCTTCTTCTGCTTCTGCTACTTCTGCTAATTCTGTTGGTTCTCCTTTACTGCTTCTGCTTCTCCTTCAGCTCCTTCTTCTGCTTCTGCTTCTCCTTATGCTTCTGCTTTTCCTTCTCATTCTCCTCCTCCTCTTCCTCCACCTCCTCCTCCTTATACTTTTTCTTCTTCTTCTTATTATTATTATTCTGCTTCTCCTTGTGCTTCTCCTTCTTCTGATTATCCTTGTGCTTCTGCTTCTTCTGTTTCTTCTGCTTCTGCTTCTGCTTCTCTTGCTTCTGCTTCTTCTGCTTCTCCTGCTTCTCGTTCTCCTTCTGCTACTCCTTCTGCTTCTTCTGCTTCTGTTTCTTCTTCTTCTTCTTCTTCTTCTTTTACTTCTTCTTTGCCTTGTTCTTCTTCTTCTTCTTCTTCTTCTTCTTCTTCTTCTTCTTCTTCTTCTTCTTCTTCTTCTTCTTCTTCTTCTTCTTCTTCTGCTTCTCCTTCTCTTTCTTCTACTTCTCCTTATTTTTCTGCTTCTTCTGTTTCTTCTGCTTCTGCTTCTCCTGCTTCTGCTTCTCAAGCTTCTGCTTCTTCTGCTTCTCCTGCTTCTCGTTCTCCTTCTGCTACTCGTTCTGCTTCTTCTGTTTCTTCTTCTTCTTCTTCTTCTGCTTCTGCTTCTTCTTCTGCTTCTGCTTCTTCTTCTGCTTCTGCATCTTCTTCTGCTTCTGCTTCTTCTTCTTCTTCTTCTTCTTCTTCTTCTTCTTCTTCTTCTTCATCTTCATCTTCTTCATCTTCTTCTTCTTCTTCTTCTTCTTCTTCTTCTTCGTCTTCTTCTTCTTCTTCTTCCTCTGCTCCTGCTTCAGCTTCAGCTTCTGCTTCTCCTTCTGCTCCTGCTTCTTCTTAAAATCTTCCTCCTTCTCCTTCTCATTCCCCTTCTTCTGCTTC
>NW_012322995.1:0-1524 GCF_000151885.1 Dipodomys ordii
TTTTGTTATTCTGTTGTTTTCCCGCTGTGGACGTAGTCTCGTGTGAGAAGGTTAAAGTAAGACTACTAGTTGCTATAGTAGGAACAGAATGTGAAGCAGAGCTGAATCAGAGTCGGAAAGAGAAGCAGTCCCTTCAGAAGATGCAGGAAAACAGATGCAGAAGAATGAGTAGATGATGAAGCAGAAGTAGAAGATGAATCATAAGAAGAAGACGAAGAAGAAGATGAAGTAGAAGAAGAAGAAGAAGAAGAAGAAGAAGAAGAAGAAAAAGAAGAAGAAGAAGAAGAAGAAGGAGAAGGAGAAGGAGAAGAAGAATGAGAAGAAGGAGAAGCATAAGGAGAAGCAGTAGAAGCAGAAGAAGCAGAAGCAGGAGAAACAGAAGAAAAAGAATAAGCATAAGAAGCAGAATCAGAGGGAGTAGGAGAAGACGGAGAAGGAGCAGCAAAAGGAGAAGCAGAAGGAGAAGAAGTTGCAGAAGGAGAAGCAGGAGAAGCAGGAGAAGCAGAAGAAGCAGAAGCAGAAGGAGAAGCAGAAGTAGGAGAAGGAGAAGGAGAAGGAGAAGGAAGGGCAGCAGAAGCAATAGGAGAAGCAGAAGGAGAAGCAGAACAGAATGAGAAGCAGAAAGAGAAGCAGTAGAAGCAGAAGAAGCAGGAAAAGCAGAAGCTGACGAAAGAGAAGAAGATGAAGAAGAAGAAGACGACGACGACGAAGAAGAAGAAGCAGCAGCATAAGGAGAAGCGTAAGGAGAAGCAGTAGAAGCAGAAGAAGCAGAATCAGGAGAAGCAGAAGCGGAAGAAAAAGAATAAGCAAAAGAAGCAGAAGAAGAAGCAGAGGGAGAAGCAGAAGAAGGAAAAGGAGCAGCAGAAGGAGAAGCAGAAGCAGAAAGAGAAGCAGAAACAGAAGGAGAACAAGAAGGAGAAGCAGGAGAATCAGAAGAAGCAGAAGTAGAAGCAGAAAGAGGAGAAGAAGGAGAAGCAGAAGTAGAATCAGAAGAAAAAGAATAAGAAGAAGAAGAAGAAGAAACAGAAGCAAAAGAAACAGAAGAAGGAGAAGAGCAGAAGCAGAAGCAGAAGGAGAAGCAGAAGGAGAAGCAGAAAGAGAAGCAGGAGAAGTAGAAGAAGCAGAAGCAGAAGAAACAGGAGAAGCCGAAGAAGCAGAAGCAGAATCTGAAGCAGGAGAAACAGAAGAAGCACAATGTGAAGAAGAAGCAGAAGAAACAGAAATAGTACAATAAGCAGAAGCAGACGCAGCAGGAAAAGCAGAAGAAGAAGAAGGAGAAGGCCAAACAGAAGGATTAGGAGTAGGAGAAGCAAAAGGATTAGCAGAAGCAGAAAGAGACGCAGAAGGAGAAGCAGCACGAGAAGGAGGAGAAGGAGGAGAAGCAGAAGAACCAGAAGCAGGAGAAGAAGAAGGAGAACCAGAAGGAGAAGCAGATGGAGAAGCAGAAGGAACAGAAGAAGAAGAGGCAGTAGCAGAAGAAGCAGAAGATGCAGAAGCAGAAGGAGAACCACAAGGAAAAGCAGA
>NW_012322996.1:0-1524 GCF_000151885.1 Dipodomys ordii
TTTTTGCGTGAAGCAGCGTGTATGTTAAAGTTAAAAGGCACTCTTGATTGATTTCCGGTCATCCGATGGGTATGCTCATGTATACCTTATTAACTGCCATATACTCCGCTGACGTTACCTGTCGGTGCCGTCAGTGCTTTAGGGATTATTCTTATAACGGTTTTACTCTAAATTGAAATGGCATCATCATCCAGTTTCTTTTCCAGCTCATCTAAATGACGCGTCTATCTTTGACAAGGGGGATGGGGCGGCGGCTCCTCCCCCTCCCCCTCCCCCTCCGCAACACGTCGGCTGGCGGTCGAAACCCCGCCCTCCCCCCTCCCCGTCGTCATGGCTACGACAGAGGAAAAGCAAATGATGATAATAATGAATCATAACAACCTATATGTATGTGTATGTCAGAACTCTCACTCCCCACTGCCGGGTAGGTGAGGACTGACTGACTGAGTGAGTGACTGACCCGACCCGTGTTTTGCCCCTCCCGCCGCCCCATCCACCTTGTCGACGGCGAACGCGCGCCATCTAGTGGTGGTTTTGTGAATTGCAGTTTTCTCTCCTGAAATGCATGGGGGAAAAAAAAGAACAAACAAACCACGCACTGACTGACTGAGAAAACCGGCCCAGGCTGGCTGGCCCCGAGAGAGACTGCCTTCTTTTCAGAGAAGGGGTGGGGTGGGGATGATGATGTGCCTCGTTGGAGTATGGGGCCCATGCATAGGCAGGCAGGCAGGCAGGCAGGCTCGGAGTGGGACCGTTGTGTGTTGGAGCGCCAGTACAGTAGCTCAAGCCCCAGGATTGACTGGCAAGTCGAGAGGAAAAGGAGGGAGGGAGTGCGGGCGGGCGGGAGAGAGAATTCAAACGAGAGAGAGAGAGAGAGAGAGACAGACAGACAGACAGACATACAGACAGACAGAGACAGAGACAAAGAGAGACACAGAGAGAGAAATAGAGAAACAGAAACAGAGAGACAAGAGACAGGCTGGACTACATACATGCTCTGTCGCGTCCGATCTTTGAGTTTCCTCAAAGATGCACGCACGCACACACACAGATACACTGAGATGCCCTCTGCCCCCTCTTCTCTCCTCTCCAATTCCCCCGCCCCCTCCCCCCTCCTCTCCTCCCGTCAGGCACCAGAAATGAGATCCCTCCCCTTCGCCTATTGCGTCAATTACAAACAAAAGGCAGCGTGAGATTCAAGCAAATTTGTTTTATTTTGTTCCGAGGGTAGGGTTGTGGATTTTGGTGCGGGGGGGGGTCGGAGGTCGTGGTCGAGTAATCGCCTGCGGGGGGGGGGGTGAGGATGGACGGTTACGCCACCTGCATGGATGGCTCGCGTTCCCCTCTGGCTGTCTGGTTGCCGCTGAGTGTTTCAGATATCACCATCCAGTCAGGAAGCAGGGGCTGGAAGATAAAGAGATATTAAAGAGATAATTAGGAGCAGGACTCCAGGGAAGCCCGAAGGCGGGTGGGGCGGGGGGAGGGGGGAGGGAGAGAATGGTGGAGATGAGGGAGACGGATTGA
>NW_012322997.1:0-1524 GCF_000151885.1 Dipodomys ordii
TCACTGTTTTCCACACTGTGTAACGCTGTGTACCCGCTTTATCGACGCCGTGCGCTGGGTCCCGTTGTGTCCTCGCTGTGTTCCCCGCTGTGTTACGCTGTGTCCTGCTGTGTCCCCCGCTGTGTCCTCGTTGTGTCCCCCGCTGTGTCTCCCTGTGTCCTCGCTGGATCCAACACTGTGTCCCGCTGTGTCCCCCGCTGTGTCCTGCTGTGTCGTTTCTGTGACCCGCTCTGTCCTTGCTGTGTCCCGCTGTGTCCCCTCTGTGTGCCCGCTGTGACCCGCTGTGTACTCCGTTGTGTCCAGCTGTGTCACCACTGTGTCAGGCTGTGTCCCCTCTCTGTCTCCGCAGTCCCCTGCTGTGTCCCCCGCTGTGTCCCGCTGTGTCCCGCTGTTTCCCCCCCTCTGTCCTGCTGTGTCCCGCTGTGTCTACTGCTGTGTCCCCGCTGTGTCCTGCTGTGTCTCGCTGTGTCCCGCTGTGTCCTCGCTGTGTCCCACGCTGTGGTCTCCTGTGTCCTCGCTGTGTCCCCCGCTGTGTCCCGTTGTGTCCCCAGCTGTGTACCCCGCTGTGTCCCGCTGTGTCCCCGCTGTATCGACGCTGTGTCCCGCTGGGTCCCGCTGTGTCCTCGCTGTGTTCCCCGCAGTGTCCCGCTGTGTACCCCTCTGTGTCCCCCGCTGTGTCCCACTGTGTCCCGCTGTATACTGCTGTGTCGCCTGCTGAGTCCCGCTGTGTCCCCCCTGTGTCCCAATGTGTCCTCGCTGTGTCCCCCGCTCTGTCCCACTGTGTCCCAACTGTGTCCCCCGCTGTGTCCCGCTGTGTCCTGCTGTCTCCCCCTCTGTGTCCCCCGCTGTGTCCCTCTGTGTCCCCCGCTTTGTCACCGCTGTGTCCCGTTGTGTCCTCGCTGTGTCCCGCTCTGTGTCCCGCTCTGTCCCCCGCTGTGTCTCACGCTTTCTCCCCGCTGTGTCCAACTGTGTCCCGCTGTGTCCCGCTGTGCCCCCACTGTGTCCTGTTGTGTCCACAGCTGTGTACCACGCTGTGTAACACTGTGTCCCCGCTGTATCTACGCTGTGTCCAGCTGGGTCCCGCTGTGTCCTCGCAGTGTTCCCCGCTGTGTCCCGCTGTGTCCCCCACTGTGTCCCCCGCTGTGTCCTCTCTGTGTCCCCCAATATATCCCGCTGTGTCCTTGATGGGTCCCCCGCTGTGTCCCGCTGTGTCACACTGTGTCCCATGGTGTCCTGCTGTGTCTTTGCTGTGTCACCCGCTGTACCCCACTTTGTCCCTAGCTGTGTCCCGCTGTGTCCCGCTGTTTTCTCGCTGTGTCCCCCGCTGTGTCCCGCTGTGTCCTTGCTGTGTCCCCCCTTGTGTGTCGCTGTTTCCTCGCTGTGTCCCCCCCTGTGTGCCGTTGTGTCCCAGCTGTGTACCCCGTTGTGTCCCGCTGTGTCCCTGCTGTATCAACGCTGTGTCCCGCTGTGTCCCGCTGTGTCCTCGCTGTGTACCGCTCCTGTACCCCTCTGTGTCCCCCGCTG
>NW_012322998.1:0-1524 GCF_000151885.1 Dipodomys ordii
TTGTACACAAAAGTACATAATAAATGATTTGTGACTGATGTATCAATTTTAATAGCTCTAGGAATGTATATATAGTATCAGGATGTCCATCTTTCAGTAGGATTATATTGGGAAAGGCTTTAGCGAATAATAAGATCTCAATACAACAGGGTCAACAAAAATGTCATAATAAAAAGAGATAAGGGAGATTTGTCAGTATTCTGATTAGACTAAGAAAGATGTTATCTTGCAAATTTTGAAGTTGCTATAAATACATTGCTACTAAAGTTTGACCCTTACTATACATTTTTAAAATTAGGACAAAAATTAAACTTGTGAGAACATATGTTCAGATTTTTTGTTTATTGTTATTAAATATATAACCTGAAATTTCTTAAATATATGTCAATGTCATCATTGAACTAGCCAGTTGATAATACTGGTATTTATTTAAATGCCAATATGATTTTCTATTAAAAAGTTGTGATATAGTATGCTGTTTTATCAAGTTAGCAAATATAACGCATTACATGAAAGTATGAAAGCTACTTGATTTTTTTTCTAAAATGTATTCATGGTTTTCAGATCTAGAAAATTATCATTATTAATTAAATCTCTGATAAAAATTACTATAAAGCTAATTTTTTCTTTTTGTTTTATTTATTTATTTTAAATTTTTTTGTAAAGGTGATATGCAGAGAGGTGTCAGTTATATGAGTCAGGTAATGAGTGTATTTCCTTTTGAAACGTGTCATTACCTCCCTCATTCTTTCCCTGTTTTTCCTCTCCCTACTTCCCTCCCCCAAAATTGTATAGTTCCAACGTAGTATCTAGCAATTTCTGCTAAATTGGTTGACCCTTTGTCCCACCATTTCTGTGCTTAACACTTCCCCACCCCACATCAGATAAAGTTATATACAAGACAATTTTTGGCTTGATTTGATTATCTTTTGTGTATGTGATAGAGTGTGTTGGTCCTGGAGCTTGAACTCAGGGGTTGTCCTCTGTTCTTGAGCTTATAAAGCTAATTTTTAAGTTAAATGTCAGCAGGTTAACTTGTGGGTCAATACCAATTTTATAGAATTCTTAAATCTCTTTATTTACTTGCTATACTATCGAGTTCACATCTTTAGAACAGTACTCATTTTTACGAATATTACAGCAAGTGTTTTTCCACATTATTGAAACTGAAGATAGCATATCATTTAAAAGAAGAGAAAGCACTGATAATTTTCCTGTCATTGAGTACAAATTTCCCATAGCATTGCAATGATTGCAAACAGAGGAATTCCATTCTTTATGTGTAAGTGTATTTTATATACATATACATATAAATATATTAGCATTGTTTGGTTATTTTCTTCAGTATATCATCAGCTTAAGCATAGGAGCAATGCACTATATAATTTGTAATCCAATACCAGAAAAATACTAGTTAACAAAATGTTTATGACCAAATATAATATATTTAACATGAGATGGCACCTTTATTCTACCAAAGCCATCTGACTTTTTTAAATAGTTATTCATGGCAATTAAAATGAC
>NW_012322999.1:0-1523 GCF_000151885.1 Dipodomys ordii
CTTCTCCTTCTTCTTCTTCTGCTTCTCCTGCTGCTTCTTCTTCTGCTTCTTCTGCTTTTTCTGTTTCTTCTGTTTCTGCTTCGCCTGCTTCTTCTTCTTCTGCTTCTCCTATTTCTCCTTCGGCTTCTCCGTCTCATTCTCCTTCTCCTTCAATTCCTCCTTCTTGTGCTTTTCTTTCTGCTTCTGCTTCTACTTCTCCTGCTTCTGTTTCTCCTTCTGCTTCTCCTTCTGCTTCTCTTTCTGCTTCTTATTCTGCTTCTGCTCCTCGTACTCCTAATCCTTCTTTTTCTCCCTCTTCTTCTGCTTCTCGTTCTGCTTCTGCTTCTTCTGCTTGTTCGATTTCTTCTGCTTCTGCTTTTCCAGCTTCTGATGCTTCTGCTTCTCCTTCTGCTTCAGGTTCTCCTCCTGATTCTTCGGCTTCTTCTGTTTGTTCTGCTTCTGCTTCTCCTGCTACTGCTTCTTCTGCTTCTTCTGCTTCTCTTTCTGCTTCTCCTTCTGCTTTTGCTTCTCCTTCTGCTCCTTCTCCTTCTTCTGTTCCTTCTTCTTCTTCTGCTTCTCCCTCTTCTGCTTCTTCTGCTTCTCCTGCTTGTCCTTCTCCTTCTGCTTCTCCTTCTCCTTCTTCTGCTTCTCTTTCTGCTTCTGCTTCTTCTGATTCTCCAACTTCTCCTTCTTCTTCTCCTTCTATTTCTGCTTCTCTTTCTGCTTCTGCATCTCCTTCTGCTTCACCTTCTGCTGCTCCTTCTCCTTCTTCTGTTTCTCCCTCTGCTTCTGCTTCTTATGCTTCTTCTTTTTCCTCTGGTTCTGCTTCTCCTGCTTCTGCTTCTTATGCTTCTACTGCTTCTTCTTCTTCTTCTTCTTCTGCTTCTTCTGCTTCTACTTCTCTTCCTGCTTCTGCTTCTCCTGCTTGTTTTTCTGCTTCTTCTGCTGTTTTTTCTACTTCCCCTTCTGCTTCTCTTTTTGCTTCTCCTTCTGCTTCTGCTTCTTCTGTTTCTCGTGCCTGAATTTCTGGTTCTACTTCTTCTGCTGCTTCTCCTTCTGCTTCTGCTTCTCCTTCTGCTTCTGTTTCTGCTTCTTCTCTTTCGGCTTCTCCTGCTTCTGCTTCTTGTCCTCCTCCTGCTTCTCTTTCAGCTTCTCATTCTGCTTCTGCTTCTCCTTCTGCTTCTGCTTCTCCTTCTGCTTCTGCTTCTCCTCCTTCTCCTTCTCCTACTTCTGCTTCTCTTTCAGCTTCTGCTTCTTCTGCTTCTCCTTCTGCATCTCCTTCTGCTTGTGCTTGTCCTTATGCTTCGTCTTCTGCCTCTGCTTCTCCTTCTCCTTCTTTTGCTTCACCTTTTGCTTCTGCTTCTTCTGCTTTTCCTGCTTCTCCTTCTGCTTCTGCTTCTTCTGCTTCTCCATCTTCTTCTTCTGCTTTTCCTGCTTCTCTTTCGGCTTCTCCTTCAGCTTCTCCTTGTTTCTCCTTCTCCTTCTAGTTCTTCTGCTTTTCCTTCTGCTTTTCCTACTGCTTCTGCTAAAACTGCTACAGCTTC
>NW_012323000.1:0-1523 GCF_000151885.1 Dipodomys ordii
AAACAAAGAAGACGAAGCAGAAAGCTCAAGACAAGACGGGGCCAACAGCTAACGTCATCAAAATCATTAATAATAGAAATAGACGTATTACAGCTCCAACCTCTATACATTCTAGCGAGAAAACTCTCAATGGGCAGAGCCACTCCCACCAATAAGCAATGAAAGTGATAATCTAAATATTCTTCTACTTGGAGTTCAAATCATAATAGTCTTCTTATTCATCTTCTTCTTCTTCTTCTTCTTCTTCTTCACCATCTTGATCTACTACTTCTTCTTCTTCTTCTTCTTCATCTTCTTCTTCTTCTTCTTCTTCTTCTTCTTCTTCTTCTTCTTCTTCTTCTTCTTCTCTTTCTTCTGCTTCTCCTGGTTTTTCTGTTTCTACTGCTTCTCTTTTTGCTTCTCATTCTGCTTCTGCTTCTCCTTCTGCTTCTCCTATTGCTTCTGCTGCCCTTCCTTCTCCTTCTCCTTCTCCTACTTCTGGTTCTCCTTCTGCTTCTGCTTCTTCTGCTTCTCCTGCTTCTCCTTCTGCATCTTATTCTGCTTCTGCTTCTCCTTCTGCTGCTTCTTCTCCTTCTGCTTCTGCTTCTTCTGCTTCTCCTTCTGATTCTCTTTCTGCTTGTCCTTCTCCTTCTGCTCCTTCTCCTTCTTCTGCTTCTCCCTCTGATTCTGCTTCTTTTGCTTATTCTTTTTCTTCTGCTTCTGCTTCTCTGCTTCTGCTTCTTCTGCTTCTACTGCTTCTCCTTTTGCTTCGCCTTCTCCTTCTCCTCCTCCTCCTCCTCCTCCTCCTCCTTCTCCTCCTCCTCCTCCTTCTTCTTCTTCTTCTTCTTCTTCTTCTTCTTCTTCTTCTTCTTCTTCTTCTTCTTCTTCTTCTTCTTCTTCTTCTTCTTCTTCTTCTTCTTCTTCTTCTTCTTCTTCTTCTCTTTCTTCTGCTTCTACTTTTCCTGCTTCTTCTGCTTCTACTGCTTCTCTTTCTGCTTCTCATTCTGCTTCTGCTTCTCCTTCTGCTTCTCCTATTTCTTCTGCGGCTCTTCCTTCTCCTACTTCTACTTCTCCTTCTGCTTCTGCTTCTTCTGCTTCTCCTGCTTCTCCTTCTGCATCTTCTTCTGCTTCTGCTTCTCCTTCTGCTGCTTCTTCTGCTTCTGTTTCTCCTTCTGCTTCTCCTTCTGCTTCTTCTGCTTCTGTTTCTCCTTCTGCTTCTTCTGCTTCTCCTTCTGATTCTCCTTCTGCTTCTCCTCTTTCTCCTTCTCCTTCTCGTTCTTCTGCTTTTTTTTCTGCTTCTCCTTCTGCTTCTGCTGCAACTGCTACTGCTTCTTCTGTTTCTTCTGTGTCTCCTTCTGCTTTTGATTCTCTTTCAGCTTCTGCTTCTCCTTCAGCTTCTCTTTCAGCTTCTCCAGATTCTGCTTCTTCTGCTTCTCCTGCTTCTGCTTTTGCTTCAGGTTTTGCTTCTGCTTCTTCGGATTCTTATGCTTCTGCTTCTCCTGCTTCTGCTTCTTCTGCTCCCCCTCCTCTTTCTGCTTCTCCTT
>NW_012323001.1:0-1523 GCF_000151885.1 Dipodomys ordii
TCTTTTCTACTGCTCTGCTCTCCTGCTTCTGCTCTTCTGCTTCTCTCCTATGCTCTCTTCTCATCTCATCTCTCTCTCTCTCTCTCTCTCTCTCTCTCTCTCTCTCTCTCTCTCTCTCTCTCTCATGTCATCATCATCTCTTCTCTTCACCCGCTTCTTCTTTTCCTGCTTCTTCTGCTTCTACTGCTTCTCTTTCTGCTTCTCATTCTGCTCCTCCTTCTCCTTCTGCTTCTCCTATTGCTTCTGCGGCTCTTCCTTCTCCTTCTCCTACTTCTACTTCTCCTTCTGCTTCTGCTTCTTCTGCTTCTCCTACTTCTCCTTCTTCTTCATGTTCTGCTTCTGCTTCTTCGGATTCTTATGCTTCTGCTTTTCCTGCTTCTGCTTCTTCTGCTTCCCCTCCTTCTCTTTCTGCTTCTCCTTCTGTTTCTGCTTCTCCTTCTGCTTCTGCTTCTTGTCCTTCTCCTGTTTCTTCTGCTTCTGCTTCTCCTGTTTCTGCATCTCCTGCTTCTCCTTCTGCTGCTCTTTCTGCTTCTCCTGCTGCTTTTCCTTCTGTTGCTCCTTCTTCTGCTTCTCTTTCTGCTTCTCCTTCTGTTTCTCCTTCTCCTTCTCGTTCTTCTGTTTTCCTTCTGCTTCTCCTTCTGCTTCTGCATCTTCTGCTTCTTCTGCTACTGCCTCTGCTTCTTCTGTTTCTTCTGCTTCTCCTTCTGCTTTTGCTTCTCTTTCTGCTTCTGCTTCTCCTTCTGCTTCTCCAGATTCTGCTTCTTCTGCTTCTCCTGCTTCTCCTTCTGCATCTCCTTCTGCTTGTGCTTGTCCTTATGCTTCTTCTTCTGCTTCTGCTTCTACTTCTCCTTCTTTTGCTTCTCCTTTTGCTTCTGGTTCTTCTGCTTTTCCTGCTTCTCATTCTGCTTCTGCTTCTTCTGCTTCTCCTGCTTCTCCTTCTGCATCTTCTTCTACTTCTGCTTCTCCTTCTCCTTCTTCTGCTTCTCCTTCTGATTCTCCTTGTGCTTCTTCTTCTTCTGCTTTACCTGCTTCTCTTTCTGCTTCTCCTTCTGCTTCTCCTTCTGTTTCTCCTTCTCCTTCTAGTTCTTCTGCTTTTCCTTCTGCTTCTGCTTCTGCTACAACGGCTACTGCTTCTACTTCTTCTGTTTCTTCTGCTTCTCCTTCTGCTTTTGATTCTCTTTCTGCTTCTGCTTCTCCTTCTGCTTCTCCTTCTGCTTCTGCAGATTCTGCTTCTCCTTCTTCTTCAGGTTCTGCTTCTGCTTCTTCGGATTCTTATGCTTCTTCTTCTCCTGCTTCTGCTTCTCCTGCTTCCCCTCCTTCTCTTTCTGCTTCTCCTTCTCTTTCTGCTTCTCCTTCTGCTTCTTCTTCTTTTCCTTCTCCTGTTTCTTCTGCTTCTGCTTCTCCTGTTTCTGCATCTCCTGCTTCTCCTTCTGCTGCAATTTCTGCTTCTCCTGCTGCTTTTCCTTCTCCTGCTCCTTCTTCTGCTTCTCTTTCATGCTTCTCCTTCTGTTTCTCCTTCTCTT
>NW_012323002.1:0-1523 GCF_000151885.1 Dipodomys ordii
CGTTTATTTTTTTGTTTTGTTTGTTTTGCCTTGCCTCTTTGTATTATCAAGTTTTTTGCAACTCGATCATTTTTCGTTTCTTCTTTTCTTGTGTCTGTTTTTGCTCTGTCTGCTTCTCCAGATCATCTGCAGCAGCTTTTGGTCCTGCACGATGTGGAGGAGGTGGACGAGAAGGAGAAGGCTATACTTAAGGTGAAGCAGTTGAAGCAGAAGAAGCAGAAGCAGAGACGCAGAAGCAGAAGAAAAAGAATAAACAAAAGAAGCAGCATCAGAAGGAGAAACAGAAGCAGGAGAAGGAGAAGGAGAAGGAAGGGCTGCAGAAGCAATAGGAAAAGCAGAAGGAGAAGCAGAAGCAGAAGGAGAAGCAAAAAGAGAAGCAGTAGAAACAGAAGAAGCAGGAGAAGCAGAAGAAAGAGAAGAAGAAGAAGAAGAAGAAGCAGAAGCAGAAGAAGAAGAAGAAGAAGAAGAAGAAGAAGAAGAAGAAGAAGAAGAAGAAGAAGAAGAAGAAGAAGAAGAAGAAGAAGAAGAAGAAGAAGAAGAAGAAGAAGAAGAAGCTTAAGAGAAGAAGAAGAAGAAGAAGAAGAAGAAGAAGAAGAAGAAGAAGAAGAAGAAGAAGGAGAAGCATAAGGAGAAGCATAAGGAGAAGCATAAGGAGAAGCAGTAGAAGCATAAGCAGGAGAAGCAGAAGCAGAGGAAAAAGAATAAGCAAAAGAAGCAGAAGCAGAAGCAGTGGGAGAAGCAGAAGAAGGAGAAGGAGAAGGAGCAGCAGAAGGAGAAGCAGAAGCAGAAAGAGAAGCAGACACAGAAGGAGAACAAGAAGGAGAACCAGGAGAATCAGAAGACCAGAAGTAGAAGCAGAAAGAGGAGAAGAAGGAGAAGCAGAAGTAGAATCAGAAGAAACAATAGAAGAAGAAGAAGAAGAAACAGTAGCAAAAGAAACAGAAGAAGGAGAAGAGCAGAAGAAGAAGCAGAAGAAGAAGCAGAAGGAGAAGGAGAAGCAGAAAGAGAAGCAGAAGAAACAGAAGAAGCAGAATCAGAAGAAACAGGAGAAGCCGAAGAAGCAGAAGCAGAATCTGAAGCAGGAGAAACAGAAGAAGCACAATCTGAAGCAGAAGCAGAAGAAACAGAAATAGTAGAATAAGCAGAAGCAGAAGCAGCAGGAGAAGCAGAAGAAGAAGACGGAGAAGGCGAAAGAGAAGGATTAGGAGTAGGAGAAGCAAAAGGATAAGCAGAAGCAGAAAGAGACGCAGAAGGAGAAGCAGCACGAGAAGTAGGAGAAGCAGGAGAAGCAGAAGCAGGAGAAGCAGAAGAAAGAGAAGACGCAGAAGCAGAATGAGAAGCAGAAGGAGAAATTGAAGCAGAAGCAGAAGCAGAAGGAGAAGCAGAAGGAGAAGCAGAAGAAGGAGAAGGAGAAGCAGAAAGAGAAGCAGAACGAGAAGCAGGAGAAGCAGAAGAAGGGGAAGCAGAAGAAGCAGAAACAGGAGAAGCAGAAGCATAAGAATCCGAAGAAGCAGAAGCAGAAC
>NW_012323003.1:0-1523 GCF_000151885.1 Dipodomys ordii
AGAAGTACAAAAGGAAGAGTCAGTGACAGAGGTTGAAATGAATCAATCATTGGCTCCTCACACATATTGTACAAGGTACTCAGGAGAATTAAATCTAAGATTCACCGTTTATGACTGGCCCAGGCAGGAGAGTCCATGAGACTTATATGTCTAATTTGCCAGCAAAAATAAGCTACAATTTGTACTTTGGCTCATTTGGTTGAGTACTAGTCTCAAATAGAAAGTTTGGGCAGCACCTAAGCTCTGAGTTGCATTTCAAAACAAACAAACCATAAAAACCCCACTAATTTAAAAATGACGGGAAAAAGAGAAAACTAAGATTTAAAAATGAGCCATGGTTTTTGGTTCCGGTGTGTATTCCTATCTATTCTAGGTTCAAAGCTCGACTGGGCAGGAAATTACATGAAACTGTTAACCCCAACTACCCAACCAAAAGCTGAATGTGCAAATATGATTGTAGATGCAAATTACTGTGTTTGGTGCAAAAGCTAATTTAAAAGACTGCTGACCCAGAGTTCAATTCTTAGTGTGACCCGTCCAGCAGGCCAGGTAATTTTGTGGGGGATCCGAGGGGGCACCTCCTGAAAGAACCAAGGGGGGCGAGAGAGGATCGAGACCAAGCGCATTAAGAAAGACAGAGCCGTTCTGAGTCGCGTCAAGGTCTGCTTTATTAAAGTGAGGCAGGGTTTATATACCTGAAGGGACAGGGGAAGGGAAAGAGAATAAAAAAAACTTTGCAGAAGCAAGGGTGAGAAGTCCCGGGGTCAGGGATGGGTCATGCTTATCCTTTTGGCCCTTGTGCTCATCTTAAAGGTATCTCCTGTGATTTCTTTTATGGTTAGCCAGGCGCCATTTGCTTAGGGCTGGAGATAAGAGAAGTTTTAAGGTTAGCCAGATGTAGTTTGTTATGGAAGTTATCTAAATGTGCACCTGGGAATTTCTGAGAACGGCTACTTGTTAATTAGGTGTTTGAAAGAGGCCAGAGCATTCTCAGGCAGGTTTCGGGTCTCCAACAATTCCCCCTCCTTTTATAAAAATGGCCAGAGTTGACTTTTGGCCCGGCTGAGAGAGCCCCTGTCTTAGGCTATATGGGGTGTCTCCTGCTTCTGGCAGCGTGTCATGTTGAGCCAGCCTGTACGGCCTCTGCATGTAGTGCTATCCAGGGTAAGCTCCATAATACTCCCATCATTGGATGTTTTTTAACTCGATCTCTTACAATGCCAGACTTATTGGCATAAAAACAGCACTTTTTCTGTAAAGTTAAGCAAATGCCACCTCTGTCAGCAGGTAAAAGATCTAAACCTCTGCGATTTTGTAAAACCACCTCAGCTAATGAACCTAACTGATCCTGAAGATCTTTAACAGATTGATAAACTTTAGTAATATCATCAGCTAATTGTTGTGGAAGCTTGGAGTATGAGGAGACAGCAGTGGCTAATCCTGTAGTCCCAGTGCCTAAAGCACCAGCCACTCCAAGTCCTATCAGTAGGGGAATAAATTGTACCACCCTTTTATGTCGGGGA
>NW_012323004.1:0-1523 GCF_000151885.1 Dipodomys ordii
GAAGGAGATGCAGAAGGAGAAGCAGGAGAAGCAGAAGAAGCAAAAGCAGGAGAAGCAGAAGTTGGAGAAGGAGAATGAGAAGGAAGGGCAGCAGAAGGAATAGGAGAAGCAGAGGAGAAGCAGAAGCAGAATGAGAAGCAGAAAGAGAAACAGTAGAAGCAGAAGAAGCATGAAAAGCAGAAGCAGACGATAGAGAAGAAGAAGAAGAAGAAGAAGAAGAAGAAGAAGAAGAAGAAGAAGAAGAAGAAGAAGAAGAAGAAGAAGAAGAAGAAGAAGAAGAAGAAGAAGAAGAAGGAGAAGGAGAAGCATAAGGAGAAGTAGTAGAAGCAGAAGAAGCAGAAACAGGAGAAGCTGAAGATAAAGAATAAGCAAATGAAGCAGAAGCAGAAGCAGTGGGAGAAGCAGAAGAAGGAGAAGGAGAAGGAGCAGCAGAAAGAGAAGCAGAATCAGAAAGAGAAGCAGAAACAGAAGGAGAACAAGAAGGAGAAGCAGGAGAATCAGAAGAAGCAGAAGTAGAAGCAGAAAGAGAAGAAAGAGAAGCAGAAGTAGAATCAGAAGAAACAGAAGAAGAAGAAGCAGAAGAAACAGAAGCAAAAGAAACAGAAGAAGGAGAAGAGCAGAAGCAGATGCAGAAGGAGAAGCAGAAACAGAAGCAGGAGAACCAGAAGAAGCAGGAGAAGCAGAAGCAGAAGAAACAGGAGAAGCCGAAGAAGCAGAAGCAGAATCTGAAGCAGAAGGAGAAACAGAAGAAGCACAATCTGAAGCATAACAGAAGAAACAGAAATAGTAGAATAAGCAGAAGCAGAAGCAGCAGGAGAAGCAGAAGAAGAAGAAGGAGAAGGTGAAAGAGAAGGATTAGGAGTAGGAGAAGCAAAAGGATAAGCAGAACCAGAAAGAGACGCAGAAGGAGAAGCAGCACGAGAAGTAGGAGTAGGGGGAGAAGAAGAAGCAGGAGAAGCAGAAGAAACAGAAGGCGCAGAAGCAGAATGAGAAGCAGAAGGAGAAATTGAAGCAGAAGCAGAAGCAGAAGGAGAAGCAGAAGCAGAAGAAGAAGCAGAAGAAGGAGAAGGACAAGGAGAAGGAGAAAGAGAAGCAGAAAGAGAAGCAGAACGAGAAGCAGGAGAAGCAGAAGCTGGAGAAGCCGAAGCAGAAGAAACAGAAGAAGGGGAAGAAGCAGAAGGAGAAGCAGAAACAGAAGGAAAAGCAGAAAGAGAAGCAGGAGAAGCAGAAGAAGCAGCAGCAGAAGAAGCAGAAGCAGAAGAAGCCGAAAAAGCAAAAGCAGAACCTGAAGCAGAAGGAGAAGCAGGAAAAGCAGAAGAAGCAGAATCTGGAGAAGAAGAAGGAGAAGCAGAAGCAGAAAGAGAAGCAAAAGCAGAAGGAGAAACAGAAGAAACAGAAGAAGCAGAGGTAGTATCAGAAGAAGCAGAAGATTCAGAAGCAGAAGGAGAAGCAGAAGGAAAAGCAGAAGAACTAGAAGGAGAAGGAGAAGGAGAAACAGGAGTAGAAGCAGAAAGAGAAGCAGA
>NW_012323005.1:0-1523 GCF_000151885.1 Dipodomys ordii
AGATCACTAAAAGACGCTTTAGAAACAGTAGCAGGAGATTTATTAAAGTAGCGGACTGTAAGCACAAAAGGCTTGGCCCTCATATTATTGCATAACTTAATGATATACATCAATTTATAGGTTATGATACATAAACTATTAAAATAATAAATAACATAATTAAAATTTTTGAATAGGTGTTAAGATAAAAAAATCCTGGTAGATCGTGAGCCTCAAAGCTTGATGGTATGCGGGTGCATTGTCAGCATAACGTCAGCAAATATAAAATGCATGAAGCCTCCTTGGGGGTTATCCCTTACCATCCCTTCCCATCCTCCCCCTGCCCCCCCACCAATCCTCCCTCCCCTATGACCCAGCAATCCCACTTTTGGGCATTTACCCAAATGGTTACAAACAAGACCACACTAACGCTACAAGCACAACTATTTTTATTGCAGCATTATTTACTATAGCTAAGATATGGAACCAACCCAGAGGTGCCCCTCAGTAGATGAATGGATCAAGAAAATGTGGTATATATACACAATTAAATTCTATGCATCCATCAGAAAGAATGACATTGCCCCATTTGTTAGGAAATGGAAAGGCTTGGAAAAAATTATATTAAGTGAAGTAAGCCAGGCCCAAAGAAACATAGGTCCCATGGTTTCCCTTATTTGCAATATCTAGTATATGTCTGAGTCAAGCGGAAAAGGTCAGATAATTTGATGTTAGGGAAATGAACCCTAAGATACGTATTCAAATGTTTTTTTTCTCTTTCATGCGATTGTTTCTAACACATTTATAAGATTATTTATTTGTTGCTTTGTATGTCCCTCCCCCACGGTATAACCCCTGCTTTCACTGTATCTTATGTCGGTATAATTTGTGGAGGGGAAGGGGAAAAACAAATCATTTAAATAGGGATACAGGGGGACCCATTGCAACAATGTGATGTACAAGTCGTTATGTCGAAAACGAACTTTACAACTTTCGTGCAGGAAGGGGGGGCGGGGAGGATTGGGTGGGGGGGGCGGGGGAAGGAGGCATGGATAATAATTGCAGATGGAGAACTGCAATTCTCGAGTATTCTACAATCGTTGTCATATCATCATGTCATAGAACTAATAGTTATGACAAGCATCTCCATTTAGAGTCCTAAAATTTGAGCTTTTATAGTTAGAATAACTTTTATAATTATTAACTTTTTAATAAAGATCTCTTAGTATCCCCAAGATTTATGCATATATACACACTTATATACATATATGTATATATACTCGTGCATACACAAATGTATATGTATGTATATATATATTAAGTGAAATAATGATTTCATAAAAATTAATCTTGTCATGTATAAGTGGTAGCTAATTTTCATCTTATCTTTATTATTCTTTATCACTTATTCATTCTTCCATTAAAAATATTTACCAAATTCCCACTATGCATAATTAACTAATTATACAATTAAGCTGATAAGGTTACCTTTGCATGGAAATAGAAGAACTAACTTTACTACACTCTGGCTGTAATAATCATGA
>NW_012323006.1:0-1523 GCF_000151885.1 Dipodomys ordii
AGGAATTCTTTATCCGTAAAATAGTTACTAGTTGTTCTTTTCTCGTACATTCTGCTAAAAGAGGGAGTCATCGGTTATCAATCAGCAGAGTTATATTTGTTATACATTATCCTGCCAATGAAGTTGGTAGTTGTTTTTATAATAAAGCTCAGCACATTAATGAAGCTTAGAGATCATATGAGAACCTGAACAAGCTCAATTTTTCTTTACTCGGAAAGGATTGTCTCTTTCTTTCGAATAGGGTTTTAGCACGGGGGCTAAATCAGTATACACAGAACATGCGAGTTTGAGATGGATTGATATTGATTGCTCTCAGAGCATCCTAGCCCCCCGCCCCCCCGCCTTCAGGCTTCCCTGGAGTCCTGCTCCCAATTATCTCTTTAATATCTCTTTATCTTCCAGCCCCTGCTTCCTGACCGGATGGTGATATCTGAAGCACTCAGCGGCAACCAGACAGCCAGAGGGGAACGCGAGTCATCCATGCAGGTGGCGTAACCGTCCATCCTCACCCCCCCCCCGCAGGCGATTACTCGACCACGACCACGACCTCCGACCCCCCCCCCCCGCACCAAAATCCACAACCCTACCCTCGGAACAAAATAAAACAAATTTGCTTGAATCTCACGCTGCCTTTTGTTTGTAATTGACTCAATAGGCGAAGGGGAGGGATCTCATTTCTGGTGCCTGACGGGGGGGGGAGGGGAATTGGAGACTAGAGAAGAGCGGGTAGAGGGCATCTCAGTGTATCTGTGTGTGTGCGTGCGTGCATCTTTGAGGAAACTCAAAGATCGGATGCGACAGAGCATGTATGTAGTCCAGCCGGACCAATTCACCACGTCTCTGTCTCTTGTCTCTCTGTTTCTGTTTCTCTATTTCTCTCTGTGTGTCTCTCTTTGTCTCTGTCTGTCTGTCTGTCTGTCTGTCTCTCTCTCTCTCTCTCGTTTGAATTCTCTCTCCCGCCCGCCCGCCCGCCCGCACTCCCTCCCTCCTTTTCCTCTCGACTTGCCAGTCAATCCTGGGGCTTGAGCTACTGTACTGGCGCTCCAACACACAACGGTCCCACTCCCAGCCTGCCTGCCTGCCTGCCTGCCTATGCATGGGCCCCATACTCCAACGAGGCACATCATCATCCCCACCCCACCCCTTCTCTGAAAAGAAGGCAGTCTCTCTCGGGGCCAGCCAGCCTGGGCCGGTTTTCTCAGTCAGTCAGTGCGTGGTTTGTTTGTTCTTTTTTTTCCCCCATGCATTTCATGAGAGAAAACTGCAACTCACAAAACCACCACTAGATGGCGCGCGTTCGCCGTCGACAAGGTGGATGGGGCTGCGGGAGGGGCAAAACACGGGTCGGGTCAGTCACTCACTCAGTCAGTCACTCCTCACCTACCCGGCAGTGGGGAGTGAGAGTTATGACATACACATATATATAGGTTGTTATGATTCATTATTATCATCATTTGCTTTTCCTCTGTCGTAGCCATGACGACGGGGAGGGGGGAGGGCGGGGTTTCGACCGCCAGCGACGT
>NW_012323007.1:0-1523 GCF_000151885.1 Dipodomys ordii
GATTCTGATTCTTCTGCTTCTCCTTCTGCTTCAGGTTCTGCTTCTGCTTCTTCGGATTCTTATGCTTCTGCTTCTCCTGCTTCTGCTTCTTCTGCTTCCCCTCCTTCTCTTTCTGCTTCTCCTTCTGCTTCTGCTTCTTGTCCTTCTCCTGTTTCTTCTGCTTGTTCTTCTCCTGTTTCTGCCTTTCCTGCTTCTCCTTCTGCTGCTCTTTCTGTTTCTCCTGCTGCTTTTCCTTCTACTGCTCCTTCTTCTGCTTCTCTTTCTGCTTCTACTCCTGTTTCTCCTTCTCCTTCTCCTTCTAGTTCTTCTGCTTTTCCTTCTGCTTCTCCTTCTGCTTCTGAATCTTCTGCTTCTTCTGCTACTGCCTCTGCTTCTTCTGTTTCTTCTGCTTCTCCTTCTGCTTTTGCTTCTCTTTCTGCTTCTGCTTCTCCTTCTGCTTCTCCAGATTCTGCTTCTTGTGCTTCTCCTTCTGCTTCTGCTTCTTCTGCTTCTCTTGCTTCTCCTTCCGCATCTTCTTCTGTTTCTGTTTCTCCTTCTCTTTTTCTGCTTCTCCTTCTGATTCTCCTTCTGCTTCTTCTTCTTCTGCTTTACCTGCTTCTCTTTCTGCTTCTCCTTCTACTTCTCCTTCTATTTCTCCTTCTTCTTCCTGTTTTTCTGCTTTTCCTTCTGCTTCTGCTACACCTGCTACTGCTTCTACTTCTTCTGTTTCTTCTGCTTCTCCTTCTGCTTTTGCTTCTGCTTCTCCTTCTGCTTCTCCTTCTGCTTCTCCTTCTGCTTCTTCTTCTGCTTCTCCTGCTTCTCCTTCTGCTTCAGGTTCTCCTTCTGCTTCTTCGCATTCTTATGCTTCTGCTTCTCCTGCTTCTGCTTCTTCTGCTTTCCCTCCTTCTCCTTCTGCTTCTCCTTCTGTTTCTGCTTCTCCTTCTGTTTCTGCTTCTTGTCCTTCTCCTGTTTCTTCTGCTTCTGCTTCTCCTGTTTCTGCATCTCCTGCTTCTCCTTCTGCTTCTCTTTCTGCTTCTCCTGCTGCTTTTCCTTCTCCTGCTCCTTCTTCTGCTTCTCTTTCTGCTTCTCATTCTGTTTCTCCTTCTCCTTCTCCTTCTCGTTCTTCTGCTTTTCCTTCTGCTTCTCCTTCTGCTTCTACATCTTCTGCTACTGTCTCTGCTTCTTCTGTTTCTTCTGCTTCTCCTTATGCTTCTCCTTTTGCTTTTGCTTCTCTTTCTGCTTCTGCTTCGCCTTCTGCTTCTCCAGATTCTGCTTCTTCTGCTTCTCCTGTATCTCCTTATGCTTCAGGTTCTGCTGCTGTTTCTTCGGCTTCTTCTGCTTCTGCTTCTCCTGCTGCTGCTTCTTCTGCTGCTCCTGCTTCTATTTCTGCTTTTTCTTCTGTTTCTGCTTCTCCTTCTGCTTCTTCTCCTTCTTATGTTTCTTCTGCTTCTGCCTCTCCTGCTTCTGCTTCTCCTGCTTCTCGTTGTGCTTCTCTTTCTGCTTCTCTTTCTGCTTCTGTTTCTGCTTCTCCTTCTCCTTCTTCA
>NW_012323008.1:0-1523 GCF_000151885.1 Dipodomys ordii
TTTTTATGAGGCATGGTCTGAGACATGAGTTAGCGTATGGTAGATGCCAGGCAGAGATTCTTTGCAAGTATTTCAGTGTGTCGCCGGAGATTCAACTGCGACATGAGAGATGCCATCAGGGATTTACGGCTTCGCACCCTCTTCTACGTAAACAGGGAAGCTCCGAGTACTCCTTATGGGTATTCAATCTCTCAGACCTCTATCCAAAAATGTGCCGCTCACAATATCGAATAGTTGTATATGCACCAGGCCAGACAGTGAAGTGTTCCGTCCCGCGACAGGAGATCAAGTGTACGGTACAGGGCGCAAAGCACCATCCAGCTCCTCTTCCAAGCCAGCAGTACGCATCAAAAGTTAGTGAATAGATTAGACCCCGCCCCCCCCCCGCCTTCGGGCTTCCCTGGAGTCCTGCTCCTAATTATCTCTTTAATATCTCTTTATCTTCCAGCCCCTGCTTCCTGACCGGATGGTGATATCTGAAGCACTCAGCAGCAACCAGACAGCCAGAGGGGAACGCGAGCCATCCATGCAGGTGGCGTAACCGTCCATCCTCACCCCCCCACCCCCGCAGGCGATTACTCGACCACGACCACGACCTCCGACCCCCCCCCCGCACCAAAATCCACAACCCTACCCTCGGAACAAAATAAAACAAATTTGCTTGAATCTCACGCTGCCTTTTGTTTGTAATTGACGCAATAGGCGAAGGGGAGGGATCTCATTTCTGGTGCCTGACTGGGGGGGGAGGGGGGTGGGGTCGGGGGAATTGGAGAGGAGAGAAGAGGGGGCAGAGGGCATCTCAGTGTATCTGTGTGTGTGCGTGCGTGCATCTTTGAGGAAACTCAAAGATCGGACGCGACAGAGCATGTATGTAGTCCAGCCGGACCAATTCACCACGTCTCTGTCTCTTGTCTCTCTGTTTCTGTTTCTCTATTTCTCTCTCTGTGTCTCTCTTTGTCTCTGTCTGTCTTTCTGTCTGTCTGTCTCTCTCTCTCTCTCTTTCTCTCTCGTTTGAATTCTCTCTCCCGCCCGCCCGCCCGCCCGCACTCCCTCCCTCCTTGTCCTCTCGACTTGCCAGTCAATCCTGGGGCTTGAGCTACTGTACTGGCGCTCCAACACACAACGGTCCCACTCCGAGCCTGCCTGCCTGCCTGCCTGCCTATGCATGGGCCCCATACTCCAACGAGGCACATCATCATCCCCACCCCACCCCTTCTCTGAAAAGAAGGCAGTCTCTCTCGGGGCCAGCCAGCCTGGGCCGGTTTTCTCAGTCAGTCAGTGCGTGGTTTGTTTGTTCTTTTTTTCCCCCATGCATTTCATGAGAGAAAACTGCAATTCACAAAACCACCACTAGATGGCGCGCGTTCGCCGTCGACAAGGTGGATGGGGCGGCGGGAGGGGCAAAACACGGGTCGGGTCAGTCACTCACTCAGTCAGTCAGTCCTCACCTACCCGGCAGTGGGGAGTGAGAGTTCTGACATACACATACATATAGGTTGTTATGATTCATTATTATCATCATT
>NW_012323009.1:0-1523 GCF_000151885.1 Dipodomys ordii
TCTACTCCTAATCCTTCTCTTCGCGTCTCATCTCTCTCTGCTCTCGTGTGCTCTGCATCTGCTTATCTACTATTCTGTTATCTGCGTCTGCTTCAGATTGTGCATCTTCTGTTTCTCAATCTGCTTCTGCATCTTCGGCTTCTCCTGTTTCTTCTGATCTGCTTCTCCTGCTTCTCATGCTTCTCCTGCTTCTCTTTCTGCTTCTACTTCGTCTTCTGCTTCTCCTTCAGCTTCTGCTTCTGCTCTTCTCCTTCTTCTGTTTCTTTTGCTTCTGTTTCTTCTGCTTCTTCTTCTTCTGTTTCTTCTGATTCTACTTCTGCTTCTCCTTCTTCTCCTCTTTCTGCTTCTACTTCTGCTTCTTCTGATTCTCCTGGTTCTCCTTCTTGTTCTCCTTCTGTTTCTGCTTCTCTTTCTGCTTCTCCTTCTCCTTCTGCTGCTCCTTCTCCTTCTCCTTCTTCTGCTTCTCCCACTGCTTCTGCTTCTGCTTCTTTTGCTTATTCTTTTTGTTCTGCCTCTGCTGCCCCTGCTTCTGCTTCTACTGCTTCTCCTTATGCTTCTCCTTATGCTTCTCCTTATGCTGCTTCTTCTTCTTCTTCCTCCTCTTCTTCTTCTTCTTTTTCTTCTTCTTCTTCTTCTCTTTCTTCTGCTTCTGCTTTTCCTGCTTCTTCTGCTTCTACTGCTTCTCTTTCTGCTTCTCATTCTGCTTCTGCTTCTCCTTCTGCTTCTCCTATTGCTTCTGTTGCACTTCCTTATCCTTCTCCTTCTCCTACTTCTGCTTCTCCTTCTGCTTCTGCTTCTTCTGCTTCTCCTGCTTCTCCTTCTGCATCTTTTTCTGCTTCTGCTTCTCCTTCTGCTGCTTCTTCTGCTTCTGCTACTCCTTCTTCTGATTCTCCTTCTGATTCTCCTTCTACTTCTCTTTCTGCTGCTAATGCTCCTTCTTCTGCTACTCCCTCTGATTCTTCTTCTTGTGCTTATTCTTTTTCTCCTGCTTCTGCTTCTCCTGCTTCTGCTTCTTCTGCTTCTACTTCTTCTCCTTATGCTTCTCCTTCTCCTTCTTCTTCTTCTTCTTCTACTTCTTCTTCTTCTTCATCTTCTTCTTCTTCTTCTTCTTCTTCTTCTTCTTCTTCTTCTTCTTCTTCTTCTTCTTCTTCTTCTTCTTCTTCTTCTTCTTCTTCTTCTTCTCTTTCTTCTGCTTCTTCTTTTCCTGCTTCTTCTGCTTCTACTGCTTATCTTTCTGCTTCTCATTCTGCTTCTGCTTCTCCTTCTGCTTCTCCTATTTCTTCTGCGGCTCTTCCTTCTCCTTCTCCTACTTCTACTTCTCCTTCTGCTTCTGCTTCTTCTGCTTCTCCTGCTTCTCCTTATGCATCTTCATCTGCTTCTGCTTCTCCTTCTGCTGCTTCTTCTGCTTCTGTTTCTCCTTCTGCTTCTCCTTCTGCTTCTTCTGCTTCTCCTGATTCTCCTTCCGCTTCTCCTTCTGTTTCTCCTTCTCCTTCTCGTTCTTCTTCTTTTCCTTCTGTTTCTCC
>NW_012323010.1:0-1523 GCF_000151885.1 Dipodomys ordii
TTCTCCTTATACTTCTCCTTATGCTTCTCCTTATGCTTCTCTTTATGCTTCTTCTTCTTCGTCGTCTTCTTCTCTTTCTTCTGCTTCTGCTTTTCCTGCTTCTTCTGCTTCTACTGCTTCTCTTTCTGCTTCTCATTCTGCTTCTGCTTCTCTTTCTGCTTCTCCTATTGCTTCTGCGGCTCTTCCTTCTCCTTCTCCTTCTTCTACTTCTCCTTCTGCTTCTGCTTCTTCTGCTTCTCCTGCTTCTCCTTCTGCATCTTCTTCTGCTTCTGCTTCTCTTTCTGCTGTTTCTTCTGCTTCTGTTTCTCCTTCTGCTTCTCCTTCTGCTTCTTCTGCTTCTCCTTCTGATTCTCCTTCTGCTTCTCCTTCTGTTTCTCCTTCTCCTTCTCGTTCTTCTGCTTTTCCTTCTGCTTCTCCTTCTGCTTCTGCTGCAACTGCTACTGCTTCTGCTTCTTCTGTTTCTTCTGTTTCTCCTTCTGCTTTTGATTCTCTTTCTGCTTCTGCTTCTGCTTTTACTTCAGCTTCTCATTCTGCTTCTCCAGATTCGGCTTATTCTGCTTCTCCTGCTTCTCCTTCTGCTTCAGGTTCTGCTTCTGCTTCTTCGGATTCTTATGCTTCTGCTTCTCCTGCTTCTGCTTATTCTTCTTCCCCTCTTTCTCTTTCCGCTTCTCCTTCTGTTTCTGCTTCTCCTTCTGCTTCTGCTTCTTGTCCTTCTCCTGTTTCTTCTCCTTCTGCTTTTCCTGCTTCTGCTACTTCTGCTTTTCCAGTTCTCTTTCTGCTTCTGCTACAACTGCTACTGCTTCTACTTCTTCTGTTCTCTGCTTCTCCTTCTGCTTTTGATTCTCTTTCTGCTCTGCTTCTCCTTCTGCTTCTCATTCTGCTTCTCCCAGATTCTGCTTCTTCTGCTTCTCCTGCTTCTCCTTCTGCTTCAGGTTCTGCTTCTGCTTCTTCGGATTCTTATGCTTCTGCTTCTCCTGCTTCTGCTTCTTCTGCTTCCCCTCCTTCTCTTTCTGCTTCTCCTTCTGCTTCTGCTTCTTGTCCTTCTCCTGTTTTTTCTGCTTGTTCTTCTCCTGTTTCTGCATTTCCTGCTTCTCCTTCTGCTGCTCTTTCTTTTTCTCCTGCCGCTTTTCCTTCTACTGCTCCTTCTTCTGCTTCTCTTTCTGCTTCTACTCCTGTTTCTCCTTCTCCTTCTCCTTCTAGATCTTCTGCTTTTCCTTCTGCTTCTCCTTCTGCTTCTGAATCTTCTGCTTCTTCTGATACTGCCTCTGTTTCTGCTGTTTCTTCTGCTTCTCCTTCTGCTTTTGCTTCTCTTTCTGCTTCTGCTTCTCCTTCTGCTTCTCCAGATTCTGCTTCTTCTGCTTCTCCTGCTTCTCCTTCTGCTTCAGGTTCTGCTTTTGCATTTTCGGCTTCTTCTGCTGCTGCTTCTTCTGCTGCTGCTTCTTCTGCTTCTCCTGCTTCTCATTCTGCTTAATAAAATTATGTTTCTGCTTCTCCTTCTGCTTCTGCTTCTTCCCCTTCTTCTG
>NW_012323011.1:0-1523 GCF_000151885.1 Dipodomys ordii
TTAGTGAGCATGGATTTATTTTTGGAGAATTGAAAATATGGAGCTCTAGAGATGATTATTGTATAGCTTTCTGAGTATGCAAAAATCTATTGAGCTGTATAGTTCGTAGGGGTGAATTTATGGTATGTGAATTATATCATAATGAATATGATGCTTTCAAATGAGATAGTATGAAATGGACAGCCATTATCTGAATCTATCTATCTATCTATCTATCTATCTATCTATCTATCTATCTATCTATCTATCTATCTACCTATCTATCTATGCCAGACATAAGATAGATACATATTTCTTTTATTATTTAAAGTACTTTAATAGATACAAAAAGCCAAAAAATTACAGTATATACAGAATAATATCTGATGTCTTGATGCATGTATATGCATAATATTTGTATCAGAAAAAACATGTATTTCTTCTAATACTCTTTTCTTTGGAAGGGGGTTGCTAATACCAGTGCTTGAATTCAGGACTTCATTCTCCCACTGACTGGGCTTTCTTGCTCATGACTGATATTCTCCCACTTCAGTGATGCCTCCAGCCTTTCTTTTTACTCATTATTTTGGAAATGAAGTCTCTTGGATTTTTCTGCCCAGGTTGGCTTCAAATTGTGATTCTTTGATTGTTAAGACCCCTGAGTGGCTAGAATTACAGGTGTGAGCTACTGGTGCCTAACTTTAATATTGATCCTTTTTTGTTGTTGTTGTTCAGTCATGGGACTTGAACTCAGGGCTTGGGTGCTGTCTCAGTTTTTGTGCTCAAGCCTCGTGCTCTACCACTTGTGCTACAGCTTTATTTCTAGCTTTTTGCTAGATAAGTGGAAATAAGAGTCTCATAGACTATAAAGCCATAGCATTCAAAACAGCTTGGTACTGGCATAAGAACAGACCTCAGGACCAATGGAATAGAATTGAAAACCCAGAAATGAACCTACAGACCTATAGCCAACTAATCTTCTATAAGGGAGCTAAAATAATAGAATGGAAGAAAGACAGCCTCTTCAGTAAACGGTGCTGGCAAAATTGGTTAACTACTTGTAGAAAACTAAAGCTAGATCCTTATATATCACCCTGCACCAGAATCAACTCCAAATGGATCAAAGACCTCAGAGTCAAAGCAGACACTCTGAAAACATTACAGGATGGAATAGGAGAAACCATAGGCTCAGGCAGAAATTTTCTTAATAGAGACCCGGAAATACAACAAATCAAAGAAAGTTTGGACAAATGGGATTGCTTGAAGTTGCAGAGCTTCTGCATGGCAAAGGACATAGCTAGCAAGATCAATAGAAAGCCCACGGATTGGGAGAAGATCTTTACTAGCCATACAACGGACAAGGGTCTCATATCTAAAATATACTTGGAACTCAAAAAATTAAATCCCCCAACAACAAATCCTCAAAGAAACAACTGCCCAATAAATAAGTGGGCTAAAGGCTTGAAGAGAAACTTCTCTGAAGAAGAAAGAAGGATGGCCAATAGACCCATGAAGAAATGTTCAACCTCCCTAGCCATAAAAGA
>NW_012323012.1:0-1523 GCF_000151885.1 Dipodomys ordii
ACAGCTGGACACAGCGGGGTACACAGCGGGACACAGCGGAGGACACAGAAGGGTACACAGCGGGACACAGAGAGAAACACAACGAGGTCACAGCGGGGGCCAAAGCAGGACAACACGGGACACAGTGTGACACAGTGGGACACAGCGGGGACACTGCAGGGGCACAGCGGGGCAAAACGGGCGACACAGCGGGACACAGTGGGACACAGCGGGGGAAACAGCGGGGGACAGCTGGGGACAGAGAGGGGACACAGCGGGACACCGGGGGCACACATTGGGGACACAGAGGGGGACACAGCGGAACACAGTGGGTCACAGCCGGGGACACTGCGGGACACAGCGGGGGACACAGAGGAGTACACAGCGGGACACAGCCGGGAACACAGCGCGGACACAGTGGGACACACCGGGACACAGCGTCAATACAGCGGGGACAAAGCGGGTCACAGCAGGGACACAGCGGGACACAGCGGGGGACACAGTGGGACACAGCAGGGACACAGCGGCACACAGCGGGACACAGCGGGGGACACAGCGGAACACAGCTTGGGACACAGTGAGGACAAAGCGGGACACAGCGGGACACAGCGGGGACACACCAGGGACACAGCAGGGACACAGCGGCGGACACAGCAGGGGACTCAGCGGGACACAACGGGGAACACAGCTGGGGACACAACGGGACACAGCAGTGGACACAGCAAGGACACAGCGGGACACAGCGGGGACACTGCGGGAACATAGAGGGACACAGCGGGATACCGAGCGGGACACAGCAGGGTCACAGACTGGTACACAGCGGGACACAGCGGGAAACACAACGAGGTCACAGCGGGGGACAAAGCGGGACAAAACGGGACACAGTGTGACACAGCGGGACACAGCGGGACACAGCGGGGGACACAGCGGGGGACAGAGTGGGGACACAGCGGGACACAGCGGGGACACAGCTGGACACAACGGGGTACACAGAGGGACACAGCGGGCACACAGTGGGGACACAGCGGGACACAGCGGGCACAGAGCAGGACAGAGCATGACACAGCGAGGACACATTGGGCCACAGCGAGGTACACAGCTGGGGACACAACGGGACACAGCGGGGGACACAGCGAGGACACAGCGGGACACAGCGGGACACTGCGGGAACATAGCGGGACACAGCGGGGTACACAACGGGACACAGCGGGTCACAGCTGGGGACATAGCGGGGACACAGCGGGACACAGCGGGGGACACACAGTAGGACAGAGCGGGGACACAGCGGGGGACAGAGGGGGACACCACGAATAACAAAGCAAGGACACAGCGGGACCCAGCGTGACACAGCCTCGATACAGCTGGATTCACAGCGTTACACAGCGGGTTACACAGCTGGGACACAAAGGGACACAGTGGTGACACAGCGGACACAGCGGGACAGAGTGGGATACAGACGGGATAAAGCGTGAGACACAGCGGGGGACAGAGGGGGAGACAGCGGGGGACACAGCGAGGACACAGCGGGACACAGCGGGGACACA
>NW_012323013.1:0-1523 GCF_000151885.1 Dipodomys ordii
CAGCGGGACCACAGCAGGGACAAAGGCGGGATTCCAGGCTTGGGACACCAGCAGTACACAGAGGACACCAGCCGGGACACAGCGGGACATATCGGGGGACCACAGCGGACACAGAGGGGGATACAGAAGGGTACAGGAGTGGGACACAGCGGGGAACACAGCGGGACACAGCGGACTCAGCGGAACACAGCGGGACACAGTAGGGACACAGCATTAAACAAAGCGGGACACAGCGGGGGACACAGCGGGACACAACGGGACACAGCAGGGGACACAGCAGTACACAGCGAGGGACACAGCGGGGGACAAAGCGAGACACAACGGGGAACACAGCGAGGACACAGCGGGACACAGCGGGACACAGAGTCGATACAGCGGGGACACAGCGGGACACAGCGGGGTACACAGCAGGGGACACAAAGGGACACAGTGGGGGACACAGCAGGACACAGCAGGACACAGCGGGAAACAGTGGTGATCTTGCGGGGACACAGCGGGACACAGTGGGGTACACAGCGGGACACAGCGGGGGACACAGCGGAACACAGTGGGGGACAGAGCGCGGAACACAGCGAGACACAGTGGGTACAAAGCTGGACACAGCGGGGTACACAGCGGGACACAGCGGGGACAGAGCGGGGACACAGCCGGACACAGCGGTTCACAGCAGAGACACAGCGAGCACACAGCAGGAAACAGCGGGGGACACAGGGGAACACAGCGGGACACAGCAGCGGACACAGGAGGGACACAGCAGGAACACAGCGAGGACACAGCTGGACACAGCGGGGGACAAAGGGAGGACACAGCGGGACACAGCGGGGGACACAGCGGAAAACAGCAATACACAGCGGGACACAGTGGGACACAGCGTGGGGACACAGCGGAACACAGCAGTACACAGCGGGAAACAGCGGGGACACAGCGGGACCCAGCGGGGGACACAGCGGGACACAGAGGGGGACACAGCGGGACACAGCGGGGTACACAGCTGTGGACACAACGGGAAACAGCAGGGGACACAGCGGGACACAGCGGGACCCAGCGGGAAACAGCGATGACCCTGCGGGGACACAGCGGGACACAGTGGGGGACACAGCGAGGACACAGCGGAACACAGCGTGGGACACAGCGAGGACACAGCGGGACACATCGGGACACAGTGGGACACAGCAGGGACACAGCAGTAGACACAGCGGGACACTGCGGGGGACACAGTGAGACACAGCGGGGGACACAGCGGGACACAGCGGGGGACACAGCGTGACACAGCAGGGGACACAGCGAGGACACAGCGGGACACAGCGTGAGACACAGCGAGGACACAGTGGGACTCAGCGGGGGACACAGCGTGACACAGCAGGACACAGCTGGACACAGCGGGGACACAGCAGGGACACAGCGGGGGACAAAGCGGAACACAGTGGGACCCAGTGGGTTACAAAGTGGAACACAGCGGCACACAGTTGTGGACACAGAGGGACAGAGCGGGGAACACAGCGAGGACACAGCGGGGGACACAG
>NW_012323014.1:0-1523 GCF_000151885.1 Dipodomys ordii
GAAGCAGAAGGAGAAGCAGAAAGAAAGCAGATTCTTGAGAAGCAGAAGGAGAAGCAGAAGCAGAAAGAGAAGCAAAAGCAGAAGAGAAGCAGAAGAATCAGAAGAAGCAGAGGCAGTAGCAGAAGAAGCAGAAGATGCAGAAGCAGAAGGAGAAGCAGAAGGAAAAGCAGAAGAACGAGAAGGAGAAGGAGAAGGAGAAACAGAATGAGAAGCAGAAAGAGAAGCAGAAGAAGGAGCAGGAGAAGGAAAATCAGCAGGAGAAGCAGAAAGAGAAGCAGAAGGAGAAGCAGGAGATGCAGAAACAGGAGAAGCAGAAGCAGAAGAAACAGGAGAAGGACAAGAAACAGAAGCAGAAGGAGAAGCAGAAACAGAAGGAGAAGCAGAAAGAGAAGGAGGGGAAGCAGAAGAAGCAGAAGCAGACGGAGAAGCAGAAGAAGGAGAATGAGAAGCCAGAGCAGAAGAAGAAGCAGAAGGAAAAGCACAAGCAGAAGGAGATGCAGAAGGAGAAGAAGGAAATGCAGAAGACACAGAAGCAGAAGGAGAAGAAGAAGGAGAAGAATCAGAATCAGAAGAAACAGAAGCAGAAATAGAAAGAGAAGCCGACGAAGAGAAGCAGAACGACAAGCTGGAGAAGCAGAAGAAGCACAAGCGGGAGAAGCAGAAGAAGAAGAAACAGAAGAAGGAGAAGGAGCAGAAGAAGGAGATGCAGAAGGAGAAGCTGAAAGAGAAGCAGGAAAAGCAGAAGAAGCAGAAGCAGGAGGAGCAGAAAGAGAAGAAACAGGAGAAGGACAAGGAGCAGAAAGAGAACCAGTAGAAGCAGAAGAGGCAGGAAAAGCAGAAGCAGAAGAAAGAGAAGAAGAAGAAGACGAAGAAGAAGAAGCAGCAGCAGCATAAGGAGAAGCATAAGGAGAAGCATAAGAAGAAGTATAAGGAGAAGCAGTAGAAGCAGAAGAAGCAGAAACAGGAGAAGCTGAAGCAGAAGAAAAAGAATAAGCAAAAGAAGCAGAAGCAGTGAGAGAAGCAGAAGAAGGAGAAGGAGAAGGAGCAGCAGAAGGAGAAGCAGAAGCAGAAAGAGAAGCAGAAACAGAAGGAGAACAAGAAGGCGAAGCAGGAGAATCAGAAGAAGCAGAAAGAGAAGGAGAAGAAGGAGAAGCAGAAGTAGAATCCGAAGAAACAGAAGAAGAGGAAGAAACAGAAGCAAAAGAAACAGAAGAAGGAGAAGAGCAGAAGCAGAAGCAGAAGGAGAAGCAGAAAGAGAAGCAGGAGAAGCAGAAGAAGCAGGAGAAGCAGAAGCAGAAGAAACAGGAGAAGCCGAAGAAGCAGAAGCAGAATCTGAAGCAGAAGGAGAAACAGAAGAAGCACAATCTGAAGCAGAAGCAGAAGAAGCAGAAATAGTAGAATAAGCAGAAGCAGAAGCACCAGGACAAGCAGAAGAACAAGAAGGAGAAGGCGAAAGAGAAGGATTAGGAGTAGGAGAAGCAAAAGGATAAGCTGAAGCAGAAAGAGACGCAGATGGCGAATCA
>NW_012323015.1:0-1522 GCF_000151885.1 Dipodomys ordii
GCATTCTTATGATTCTGCTTCTGCGTCTTCGCATTCTTATGCTTCTGCTTCTCCTGCTTCTGCTTCATCTGCTTTCCCTCCTTCTCTTTCTGCTTCTCCATCTGTTTCTGCTTCTCTTTCTGCTTCTGCTTCTTGTCTTCTCCTGAGTCTTCTGCATCTGCTTCTCCTGTTTCTGCATCTCCTGCTTCTCCTTCTGCTTCTCTTTCTGCTTCTCCTGCTGCTTTTCCTTCTCCTGCTCCTTCTTCTGCTTCTCTTTCTGCTTCTCATTCTGTTTCTCCTTCTCCTTCTCCTTCTCGTTCTTCTGCTTTTCCTTCTGCTTCTCCTTCTGCTTCTACATCTTCTGCTACTGCCTCTACTTCTTCTGTTTCTTCTGCTTCTCCTTATGCTTCTCCTTCTGCTTTTGCTTCTCTTTCTGCTTCTGCTTCTCCTTCTGCTTCTCCAGATTCTGCTTCTTCTGCTTCTCCTGTATCTCCTTATGCTTCAGGTTCTGCTTCTGCTTCTTCGGCTCCTTCTGCTTCTGCTTCTCCTGCTGCTGCTTCTTCTGCTGCTCCTGCTTCTATTTCTGCTTTTCCTTCTGTTTCTGCTTCTGCTTCTTCTCCTTCTTATGTTTCTTCTGCTTCTGCTTCTCCTGCTTCTCGTTGTGCTTCTCTTTCTTCTTCTCCTTCTCCTTCTTCAGCTTCTCCTTCTGCTTCTCCTTCTCCTTCTGCTTCAATTTCTCCTTCTGCTTCTCATTCTACTTCTGCGTCTTCTGTTTCTTCTGCTTCTCTTGCTTCTGCTTCTCCTGCTTCTCCTACTTCTCGTGCTGCTTCTCCTTCTGCGTCTTTTTCTGCTTCTGCTTATCCTTTTGCATCTCCTACTCCTAATCCTTCTCTTTCTCCTTCTCCTTCTTGTTCTTCTGCTTGTCCTGGTGTTTCTGCTTCTGCTTATTCTACTATTTCTGTTTCTTCTGCTTCTGCTTCAGATTGTGCTCCTTCTGTTTCTCCTTCTGCTTCAGATTCTGCTTCTGCTTCTTCGGCTTCTCCTGTTTCTTCTGCTTCTGCTTCTCCTGCTTCTTCTGGTTCTCCTGCTTCTCTTTCTGCTTCTCCTTCTGCTTCTGCTTCTCCTTGTGCTTCTGCTCTTCTCCTTCTTCTGTTTTTTTGCTTCTGTTTCTTCTGCTTCTTCTTCTTCTGTTTCTTCAGATTCTACTTCTGCTTCTCCTTCTTCTCCTTCTCTTTCTGATTCTTCTGATTCTCCTGCTTCTCCTTCTTGTTCTCCTTCTGTTTCTGCTTCTCTTTGTGCTTCTGCTTCTCCTTCTGCTGCTCCTTCTCCTTCTTCTGCTTCTCTCACTGCTTCTGCTTCTGCTTCTTTTGCTTATTGTTTTTCTTCTGCTTCAGCTTCTCCTGCTTCTGCTTCTTCTCCTTCTACTGCTTCTCCTTATACTTCTCCTTATGCTTCTCCTTATGCTTCTCCTTCTTCTTGTTCTTCTTGTTCTTCTTCTTCTTGTTCTTCTTCTTCTCCTTCTCTTCTCTCTTCTTCTTCTCTT
>NW_012323016.1:0-1522 GCF_000151885.1 Dipodomys ordii
TTCTGTTTCTGCTTCTCCTTCTGCTTCTGCTTCTTGTCCTTCTCCTGTTTCTTCTGCTTCTGCTTCTCCTGTCTCTGCATCTCCTGCTTCTCCTTCTGCTTCTCTTTCTGCTTCTCCTTCTGTTTCTCCTTCTCCTTCTCGTTCTTCTGCTTTTCCTTCTGCTTCTCCTTCTGCTTCTGAATCTTCTGCTTCTTCTGCTACTGCCTCTGCTTCTTCTGTTTCTTCTGTTCTCCTTCTGCTTCTCCTTCTGCTTTTGCTTCTCTTTCTGCTTATGCTTCTCCTTCTGCTTCTCCAGATTCTGCTTCTTCTGCTTCTCCTTCTGATTCAGGTTCTGCTCTTGCTTCTTCGGCTTCTTTTGCTTCTGCTTCTCCTGTGCTGCTTCTTCTGCTTCTCCTGCTTCTCTTTTTGCTTTTCCTTCTGTTTCTGCTTCTCCTTCTGCTTCTTCTCCTTCTTCTGTTTCTTCTGCTTCTGCTTCTCCTGCTTCTGCTTCTCCTGCTTCTCGTTCTGCTTCTCTTTCTGCTTCTCTTTCTGATTCTTCTTCTCCTTCTTCTGCTTCTCCTTCTGCTTCTGCTTCTCCTTCTGGTTCTGTTTAATTACTCCTTCTGCTTCTCATTCTGCTTCTGCGTCTTCTGTTTCTTCTGCTTCTCTTGCTTCTGCTTCTCCTGCTTCTCCTACTACTCCTGCTGCTTTTCCTTCTGCGTCTCTTTCTGCTTCTGCTTATCCTTTTGCTTCTCCTACTCCTAATCCTTCTCTCTCACCTTCTCCGACTTCTTTTTGTTCTGCTTCTCTTGCTGGTTCTGCTTCTGCTTATTCTACTATTACTGTTTCTTCTGCTTCTGCTTCAGATTGTGCTTCTTCTGTTTCTCCTTCTGCTTCAGATTCTGCTTCTGCTTCTTCGGCTTCTCCTGTTTCTTCTGCTTCTGCTTCTCCTGCTTCTTCTGCTTCTCCTGCTTCTCTTTCTGCTTCTCCTTCTGCTTCTGCTTCTCCTTCTGCTTCTGCTCTTCTCCTTCTTCTGTTTCTTTTGCTTCTGTTTCTTCTGCTTCTTCTTCTGTTTCTGCTGATTCTACTTCTGCTTCTCCTTCTTCTCCTCTTTCTGCTTCTACTTCTGCTTCTTCTGATTCTCCTGCTTCTCCTTCTTGTACTCCTTCTGTTTCTGCTTCTCTTTCTGCTTCTGCTTTCTCCTACTGCTGCTCCTTCTCCTTCTCCTTCTTCTGCTTCTCCCACTGCTTCTGCTTCTGCTTCTTTTTCTTCTGCTTCTGCTTCTCCTGCTTCTGCTTCTTCTGCTTCTACTGCTTCTCTTTATGCTTCTCCTTATGCTGATGCTTCTTCTTCTTCTTCTTCTTCTTCTTCTTCTTCTTCTTCTTCTTCTTCTTCTTCTTCTTCTTCTTCTTCTTCTTCTTCTGCTTCTTCTTCTTGTCCTTCTCTGGATATGCATTTTCTAGCTAATAAGGCATCAATTGCATCCCTTCAGGATCCCATACTGCATCAGGTTCTCCTTCTGCTTCTCTTATAGATTCTGTAG
>NW_012323017.1:0-1522 GCF_000151885.1 Dipodomys ordii
ACAGCGGGTACAGAGCGGGACACAGCCGGACACAGTGGGACTACAGCGGGAAACAGTGGGGGACCCAGTGAGGACACAGCGGGACACAGCAGGGGACACAGCGAGGACACAGCGGGGGACACAGCGGGGGACACAGCGGGACACAGCGTGGAACACAGCAAGGACACATCGGGACACAGCGGGACACAGCGTCGATAAAGCGGGGACACAGCGTTACATAGCGTGGTACACAGCTGTGGACACAACGGGACACAGTGGGGGCACAGCCGGACACAGCGGGACACAGTGGGACACAGCGGGGACAAAGCGTGAGACACAGCAGGGGACAGAGAGGGAGACAGCAGGGGACACAGCGAGGAAACAGCGGGACACAGCGGTGACACAGCGGGGACAAGGTGGGGGACACAATGGGACACAGCGGGGGACACTGCGGGACACAGTGAGGGACAGAGCGTGGGACACAGCGAGACACAGCAGAACAAAGCGGGGGACAAAGCGGGACACAACACAGACACAGAAGGGCCACAGCAGGACACCGCGGTGACACAGCGGACACATCGTCGATACAAAGGGGACTCAGCGGGGGTCACAGCGGGGAAACAGCGTGGGACAAAGTGGGATACCACGGGACACAGTGTGACACAGCGGGACACAGCGGGGACATTGCGGGGACACTGCAGAAAAAGCGGGGGGCAAACCAGCGAGGACACAGTGGGACACAGCGGGAGACACAGCGGGGGACAGCGGAGACAGAGATGGGCCACAGCGGGACACAGAGGTGACACAGCTGGACACAGCGGGTTACACAGCGGGACACAGCGGGCACACCGGGGACACAGGGGGACACAGCGGGACACAGCGGAGACACAGTGGGACACAGCGGGACAAAGCGGGGGACACAGCGGGACACAGCTGGGGACACAGCGAGGACACAGTGGGACACAGCGGGGGACACAGTGAGGACACAGCAGGACACAGCCGGGGAAAAAGCGGGACATAGCGGAGACACAGCAGTGGACAAAGGGGGACACAGCGGGGGACACAGCGTACACAGCGGGGGAAACAGTGGGGGACACAGCGGGACACCATGGGACACAGCGGGGGACACATGGGGGACACAGCGGGACAAAGCGGGGACACAGCGGTACTCAGCGGGGGACACAGCAGTATACAACAGGACACTGTGGGGACACAGCAGGGACACAGCGGGGGACACAGCAGGACACAGTGGGACACAATGGGGAACACAACGGGACAGAGGGGGACACAGAGGGGTACACAGCCGGACACAGCTGGGAACACAGCGAGGACACAGCGGGACAAAGTGGGACACAGCGTCGATACAGCGGGAACACAGCAGGACAGAGCGGGGACACAGCGGGGGACACAACGGGACACATCGCGGGACACAGCGAGGACCCAGCGGAACACAGCGTGGGACACAGCGAGGACACAGCGGGACACAGCGGGACACAGGGAGGACACAGTGGTACCCAGCGGGACACAGCTAGGGACACAGAGG
>NW_012323018.1:0-1522 GCF_000151885.1 Dipodomys ordii
TCTGCTGCTCTTCTTTCTCCTTCTCCTGCTTCTACTCTCTCTGCTCTGCTCTTCTGCTTCTCCTGCTTCTCCTTCTGCATCTCCTTCTGCTTGTGCTTGTCCTTATGTTTCTTCTTCTGCTTCTGCTTCTCCTTCTGCTTCTCCTTCTGCTTCTTCTGCTTCTCCTACTGATTGTCTTTCTGCTTCTCCTTCTGTTTTTCCTTCTCCTTCTCGTTCTTCTGCGTTTCCTTCTGCTTCTCCTACTGCTGCAACTGCTACTGTTTCTGTTCTTCTGTTTCTTCTGCTTCTCCTTCTGATTTTGATTCTCTTTCCGCTTCTGCTTCTCATTCTGCTTATCCAGATTCTGCTTCTTCTGCTTCTCCTGCTTCTCCTTCTGCTTCAGGTTCTGCTTCTGCTTCTTCGGATTCTTAAGCTTCTGCCAATCCTGCTTCTTCTTCTTCTGCTTCCCCTCCTTCTCTTTCTGCTTCTCCTTCGGTTTCTGCTTCTCCTTCTGCTTCTGCTTCGTGTCCTTCTCCTGTTTCTTCTGCATCTGCTTCTCCTGTTTCTGCATCTCCTGCTTCTCCTTCTGCTGCTCTTTCTGCTTCTCCTGCTGCTTTTCCTTCTCCTGCTCCTTCTTCTGCTTCTCTTTCTGCTTCTCCTGTTTCTCCTTTTCCTTCTCCTTCTCGTTCTTCTGCTTTTCCTTCTGCTTCTCCTTCTGCTTCTGCATATTCTGCTTCTTCTGGTACTGCCTCTGCTTCTTCTGTTTCTTCTGCTTCTCCTTTTGCTGCTGCTTCTTCTTCTTCTTCCTCTTCTTCTTCTACTTTTTCGTCGTCATCTTCTTCTTCTCTTTCTTCTGCTTCTGCTTTTCCTGCTTCTTCTGCTTCTACTGTTTCTCTTTCTGCTTCACATTCTGCTTCTGCTTCTCCTTCTGCTTCTCCTATTGCTTCTGCTCACTTCCTTCTCCTTCTCCTACTTTTGCTTCTCCTTTTGCTTCTGCTTCTTCTGCTTCTCCTGCTTTTCGTTCTGCGTCTTTTTCTGCTTCTGCTTCTCCTTCTGCTGCTTCTTCTGCTTCTGCTACTCCTTCTTCTGCTTCTCCTTCTGATTCTCCTTCTAGCTCTCTTTCTGCTGTTTCTTCTCCTTCTTCTTCTTCTCCCTCTGATTCTTCTTCTTATGCTTATTCTTTTTCTACTGCTTCTGCTTCTCCTGCTTCTGCTTCTTCTGCTTCTACTTCTTCTCCTTATGCTTCTCCTTATGCTTCTCCTTCTCCTTCTTCTTCTTCTTCTTCTTCTTCTTCTTCTTCTTCTTCTTCTTCTTCTTCTTCTTCTTCTTCTTCTTCTTCTTCTTCTTCTTCTTCTTCTTCTTCTTCTTCTTCTTCTCTTTCTTCTGCTTCTTCTTTTCCTGCTTCTTCTGCTTCTACTGCTTCTCTTTCTGCTTCTCATTCTGCTTCTGCTTCTCCTTCTGCTTCTCTTTTTGCTTCTGCGGCTCTTCCTTCTCCTTCTCCTACTTCTACTTCTCCTTCTGCTTCTGCTTCTTCTGCTTCTGT
>NW_012323019.1:0-1522 GCF_000151885.1 Dipodomys ordii
TGCTCCTCCCTCTGATCTGCTCTGATGCTTATGCTTATTCTCCTGCTCTGCTCTGCTGCTTCTACTGCATCTCCTTCTCCTCTTCTTCTCCTTCTCCTTCTCCTTCTCCTTCTCCTTCTCCTTCTCCTTCTCCTTCTCCTTCTTCTTCTTCTTCTTCTTCTTCTTCTTCTTCTTCTTCTTCTTCTTCTTCTTCTTCTTCTTCTTCTTCTTCTTCTTCTTCTTCTTCTTCTTCTTCTTCTTCTTCTTCTTCTTCTTCTTCTTCTTCTTCTTCTTCTTCTTCTTCTTCTTCTTCTCTTTCTACAATTCTGCTTTTCCTGCGTCTTCTGCTTCTAGTGCTTCTCTTTCTGCTTCTCCTTCTGCTTCTTGTCCTTCTCCTGTTTCTTCTGCTTCTGCTTCTCCTGCTTCTGCTTCTTTTGCTTTTCCTGCTTCTCTTTCTGCTTCTCCTTCTGCTTCTGCTCCTCCTTCTGCTTCTGCTCCTTCTATTTCTTCTTCTTCTGCTTCTCCCGCTCTGCTTCTTCTGCTTCTCCTGCTTCTCGTTCTGCTTCTCTTCGTCGGCTTCTCTTTCTATTTCTCCTTCTGCTTCTTCTGATTCTTCTTCTTCTCCTTCTTCTTCTCCTTCTGCTTCTGCTTCTTCTGCTTCTCCTGCTACTCCTTCTGCATCTCCTTCTGCTTTTGCTTTTCCTTCTGCTTCTTCTTCTGCTTCTGCTTCTCCTTCTTCTGCTTCTCCGTCTGTTTCTGCTTCTTCTGTTTTTCCTGCTTCTCCTTCTGCTTCTCATTCTTCTTCTCCTTCTGTTTCTCCTTGTCGTTATTCTGCTATTCCTTCTGCTTCTCTATCTGCTTCTGCATCTTCAGTTTCTTCTGCTACTGCTTCTGCTTCTGCTTCTTCTGTTTCTTCTGCTTCCCTTTCTGCTTCTCCTTCTGCTTTTGCTTCTCTTTCTGCTTCTGCTTCTCCTTCTGGTTCTCCTTCTTCTCCAGATTCTGCTTCTTCTGCTTCTCCTGCTTCTCCTTCTGCTTGAGGTTCTGCTTCTGCTTCTTCAGCCTCTTCTGCTTCTATTTCTACTTCTCCTTCTGTTTCTGCTTCTCTTTCTGCTTCTGCTTCTTATCCTTCTTCTATTCCTTTTGATTCTGCTTCTCCTGCTTCTGCTTCTCCTTCTGTTTCTCTTTGATGCTTCTCCTTCTGCTTCTCCTTTTTCTGCTTCTACTTCTGCTTCTGCTTCTCTTTCCGCTGCTCTTTCTGCTTCTCCTGCTGCTTTTCCTTCTCCTGCTCCTTCTTCTGCTTCTCTTTCTGCTTCTCCTTCTGTTTCTCTTACTCCTTCTCCTTCTAGTTCTTCTGCTTTTCCTTCTGCTTCTCCTTCTGCTTCTGCATCTTCTGCTTCTTCTGTTACTGCCTCTGCTTCTTCTGTTTCTTCTGCTTCTCCTTCTGCTTCTCCTTCTGCTTTTGCTTCTCTTTCTGCTTCTGCTTCTCCTTCTGCTTCTCCAGATTCTGCTTCTTCTGCTTCTCCTTCTGCTTCAGGTTCTGCTT
>NW_012323020.1:0-1522 GCF_000151885.1 Dipodomys ordii
GAGAAAAAGGAAGGTTCTATTTTTGTCTTAATGGTTATATCAGCAATAGTTAGAACGAGGGAGCACTTATACACACTTATCCTCGACCTTACACACACACACTGCCATTACATTCATGTAATATTAAATCAGGGATGCAGAGGTGATGAAAAGATGAACGTGAGTCCAGAATCACATTCCAAGCCAGAAGATTATGTTCCCCTGAAACATCCCCCTCTTCCCCCCCCCGACCGACGTTGTAAAGCTCATTTTGGACATGACAACTTATACTTCTCGTTGTTGCATCAGGTCCACCTGTATCCTTAAACAACTGTTTTTTCCCCCTCTCCTCCACAAGTTATACTGACATCAAATATAGTGAAAGCAGGGGTTATACTGTGGGGGAGGAACATACAAAGCAACAAAGAGATAATCTTATAACTGTGTTAGAAACAAATACATGAAAGAAAAAAACATTAAAATACATATCTAAGGGTTCATTTTCCTAACATCACATTATCTGACCTTTTCCAATTGACTCATACATATACTAGATATTGCAAATAAAGGAAACCATGGGACTTATGTTTCTTTGGGTCTGGCTTACTTCACTTAATATAATTTTTTCCAAGTCTTTCCATTTCCTAACAAATGGGGCAATGTCATTCTTTCTGATGGAGGCATAGAATTCCATTGTGTATATATACCACATTTTCTGGATCCATTCATCTACTGAGGGGCATCTGGGCTGGTTCCATATCTTAGCTATGGTAAATAATGCTGCAATAAACATAGTTGTGCTGGTAGCTTTAGTATGGTCTTGTTTGTAAACATTTGGGTAAATGCCCAAAAGTGGGATTGCTGGGTCATAGGGGAGTTCTATGTGAAGTCTTTTGAGGAACCTCCATACTGCTTTCCAATGTGGTTGAACAAGTTTACATTCCCACCAACAATGAAGTAAGGTTCCCTTCTGTCCACATCCCCTCCAGCATCTGTTGTTAGAGTTCTTGATTTTTGCCATTCTAACTGACTTCCAGCTTTTTGGTGGTTACTTGGAGATAAGAGTCTCAGGCTGGCTTTGAACTGTGATTCTCAGGTCTCAGCCTCTGAGTAGCTAAGATTATGGGCATAAGACACAGCTGTTGTTTGTATTTTTGATGATATTCATTCTGATTGTGATAAGATAGAATCTAATGTTTTGGTTCTCATTTCCTATGGGTAAGGATGTTAAACATTTCTTATATTTCTCCTGAGAACTGCCTGTTTGATTCACTTATCTATTTATTAATTAAATAAGGTATTGTTTGAACTTCTTGTTCTGGCTATTAATCTTTTATTCATTGAATGGCTGACAAAGGTCTCTTTCAGCATTTTTCTGAGTATGTTAGGTTATTGGGCAAAGGGGAATTAAGATTGCAGATAGAATTAAGGCTATTCATCAGATGAACTCAAGGTAGATAGATTATCTTGGATTATTTAGAGGTATCTAATGCAGTTACATAAGGCCTTGTAAATAGAGAGGCAAGAAGTTCTCAGTCAGAGA
>NW_012323021.1:0-1522 GCF_000151885.1 Dipodomys ordii
TCTGCTTCTCCTGCTCCTCCTCCTGCTGCTCTTTCTGCTTCTCCTGCTGCTTTTCCTTCTCCTGCTCCTTCTTCTGCTTCTCTTTCTGCTTCTCCTTCTGTTTCTCCTTCTCCTTCTCCTTCTCGTTCTTCTGCTTTTCCTTCTGCTTCTCCTTCTGCTTCTGCATCTTCTGCTTCTTCTGCTACTGCCTCTGCTTCTTCTGTTTCTTCTGCTTCTCCTTCTGCTTTTGCTTCTCTTTCTGCTTCTGCTTCTCCTTCTGCTTCTCCAGATTCTGCTTCTTCTGCTTCTCCTGCTTCTCCTTCTGCTTCAGGTTCTTCTTCTGCTTCTTCGGCTTCTTCTGCTTCTGCTTCTCCTGCTGCTGCTTCTTCTGCTTCTCCTGCTTCTCTTTTTGCTTTTCCTTCTGTTTCTGCTTCTCCTTCTGCTTCTGCTTCTTCTCCTTCTTCTGTTTCTTCTGCTTCTGCTTCTCCTGCTTCTGCTTCTCCTGCTTCTCGTCCTGCTTATCCTTCTCTTCTTCTGCTTCTCCTTTTGCTTCTGCTTCTCCTTCTGCTTCTGCTTCAATTTCTCCTTCTGCTTCTCATTCTGCTTCTGCGTCTTCTGTTTCTTCTGCTTCTCCTGCTTCTGCTTCTCCTGCTTCTCCTACTTCTCGTGCTGCTTCTCTTTCTGCTTCTCTCTCTGCTTCTCCTTCTTCTGCTTCTCCTTCTGCTTCTGCTTCTCCTTCTGCTTCTGCTTCTGCTTCAATTTCTCCTTCTGCTTCTGCGTCTTCTGTTTCTTCTGCTTCTCCTGCTTCTGCTTCTCCTGCTTCTCCTACTTCTCGTTGCTGCTCCTCCTTCTGCGTCTCTTTCTGCTTATGCTTATCCTTTTGCTTCTCCTACTCCTAATCCTTCTCTTTCGCCTTCTCCTTCTCCTTCTTCTGCTTCTCCTGCTTCTCCTTCTGCATCTTCTTCTGCTTCTGCTTCTCCTTCTGCTGCTTCTTCTGCTTCTGCTTCTCCTTCTTCTGCTTCTCCTTCTCCTTCTTCTGCTTCTCCGTCTGCTTCTGCTTCTTCTGCTTTTCATGATTCTCTTTCTGCTACTCCCTCTGCTTCTCCTTCTGCTACTCCTTCTGCTTCTCCTTCTGTTTATCCTTCTCCTTCTCGTTCTTATTCATTCTGCTTCTCTTTCTGCTTCTGCATCTTCAGCTTCTTCTGCTACTGATTCTGCTTCTTCTGTTTCTTCTGCTTCTCCTTCTGCTTTTGCTTCTCTTTCTGCTTCTGCTTCTCCTTCTGGTTCTCCTTCTTCTTCTCCAGATTCTTCTTCTTCTGCTTTTCCAGCTTCTCCTTCTGCTTCAGGTTCTCCTTTTGCTTCTTCGGCTTCTTCTGCTTCTATATCTGCTTCTCCTTCTGTTTCTGCTTCTCTTTCTGCTTCTGCTTCTTCTCCTTCTTCTATTTCTTCTGATTCTGCTTCTCCTGCTTCTGCTTCTCTTGCTTCTCCTTATGTTTCTCTTATAAGCTTCTCCTTCTGCTTCTCCTTCTTCTGCTTCTACTAC
>NW_012323022.1:0-1522 GCF_000151885.1 Dipodomys ordii
GTCACCAATGTGTGCCGCTGTGTCCTCGCTGTGTCCCCTACAGTCACCCTATCAGTCCCCTGCTGTGTCTCACGCTTTATCCCCGCTGTGTCCCACAGTGCCCCGATGTGTCCGGCTGTGCCCCCACTGTGTCCCGTTGAGTCCACAGCTGTGTACCACACTGTGTAACGCTGTGTCCCCGCTGTGTCCTCGCTGTGTTCCCCGTTGTGTCCCGCTGTGTCCCCCGATGTGTCCTCGCTGTGTCCCCTGCTGTGTCCTGCTGTGTCCTCACTGGGTCCCCTACTGTGTCCCGCTTTGTCCCCCGCTGTGTCCCTGCTGTGTCCCGATGTGTCTCCCGCTGTGTGCCTGCTGTGTCCCGCTGTGTCTCCCGCTTTGTCCCGCTGTGTCCCGCTGTGTCCCCGCTGTGTGCCCGCTGTGTCCTGCTGTGTCCAGCTGAGTCACCGGTGTGTCTCGCTGTGGCCACTCTCTGTCTCCACTGTCCCACGCTGTGTCCCCCGCTGTGGCCCGCTGTGTTCCGCTGTGTCCCCTGCTTTTTCCTGCTGTGTCCCGCAGTGTCACCGCTGTGTCCCGCTGTGTGACACAGTGTCCGTGGTGTCCACTTGTCCCACGCTGTGTCCCCGCTGAGTCCCCTCTGTGTCGCCTCTGTGTCCCCCTGTGTCCTCGCTGTGTGCCCCGCTGTCTCCCGCTTTGTCTCCCGCTGTGATCCGCTGTGTCCCGCTGTGTCCCCGCTGTGTCCCCAGCTGTGTCCCGCTGTGTCCCGCTGTGTACCCCGCTGTGTCCTGCTATGTCCCCGCAGTGTCCCCGATGTGCCCCGCTGTGTCCCGCAGTGTCCTCGCTGTTTCCCCAGCTGTGTACCCCACTCTGTCCCGCTGTGTCCCCCTCTGTGTTTCTGCTGTGTCCCCGCTGTGTCCCGCTTTGTCCTGCTGTGTACTGCTGTGTCCCCCGCTGTGTCCCGCTGTGTCCTGCTGTGTCACTCTGTTTCCCTGCTGCGTCCCCGCTGTGTCCCTCTGTGTACCCCGCTGTGTCCAGCTTTGTCCCTGCTGTGTCTCGCTGTGTCCCACACTCTGTCCCCCTCTGTTTCCCGCTCTGTCCCCCTCTGTGTCCCGCTGTGTCCCCAGCTGTGTCCCACTGGGTCCCGCTGGGTCCTCGCTGTGTCGCCCGCTGTGTCCCCCGCTGTGTCCCGCTGTGTCACCCCCTGAGTCCCCGCTGTGTCACCGCTGTGTCCCGCTGTTTCCTCGCTGTGTCCCCTGCTGTCACCCTCTCTGTCCCCTGCTGTATCTCACGCTTTTTCCCCGCTGTGTCCCACTGTGTCCCGCTGTGTCCGGCTGTGCCCCCACTGTGTCCTGTTGAGTCCACAGCTGTGTACCACACTGTGTAACGCTGTGTCCCCGCTGTATCGACGCTGTGTCCAGCTGTCTCCTCGCTGTGTCCCCTGCTGTCTCCCTCTCTGTCCCCCGCTGTGTCTCACGCTTTGTCCCTGCTGTGTCCCACTGTGTCCCGCTGTGTCTGACTGTGCCCCCAC
>NW_012323023.1:0-1522 GCF_000151885.1 Dipodomys ordii
GGAGAAGCAGAAGAAGCAGAAGCGGGAGAAGCAGCAGAAGAAGAAGAAACAGAAGAAGGAGAAGAAGCAGAAGGAGAAGCAGAAGCATAAGGAGAAGCAGAAAGAGAAGCAGAAGAAGCAGTAGCAGGAGAAGCAGAAGAAGCAGAATCTGGAGAAGCAGAATGAGAAGCAGTAGGAGAAGCAGAAGCAGAAAGAGAATCAAAAGCAGAAGGAGATGCAGAAGAAGTAGAAGCCGTAGCAGTTGTAGCAGAAGCAGAACGAGAAGCAGAAGGAAAAGCAGAAGAACAAGAAGGAGAAGGAGAAACAGAAGGAGAAACACAAGAAGAAGCAGAAAGAGAAGCAGGTAAAGCAGCAGAAGAAGAAGCAGAAGGAGAATCAGAAGGAGAAGCAGAAGAAGGAGAAGGAGAAGCAGAAGAAGTTGCAGAAGGAGAAGCAGGAGAAGCAGAAGAAGCAGAAGCAGAAGGAGAAGAAGGACAAACAGAAGAAGCAGAAGCAAAAGGAGAAGCAAAAGAAGGAGAAGGAGAAGGAGAAGCAGAAGCAGAAGAAGAAGCATAAGGACAAGCACAAGCAGGAGATGCAGAAGGAGGAGCAGGAGAAGCAGAAGAAACAGAAGCTGAAGGAGAAGCAGAAGTAGGAGAAAGAGAAGGAGGAGAAGCAGAAGCAGAAGGAGAAGCAGAAGCAGAATGAGCAGAAAGAGAAGCAGGAGAAGGACAAGAAGCAGAAGCAGGAGAAGCCGAAAGAGAAGAATCAGAAGAGGCAGAAACAGAAGCAGAAGTAGAAGCAGAAGCAGAAGGAGAAGCAGCAGAATATGTAGAACCAGAAATTCAGGCAGGAGAAACAGAAGAAGCAGAAGCAGAAGCAGAAGGAGAAGCAAAAAGAGAAGCAGAAGAAGAAGTAGAAGAAGCAGCAGAAGGAGAAGCAGCCTAAGAAGCAGAAAAAGAAGTAGGAGAAGCAGAAAGAGACGTAGAAGCCGAAGAAGCAGAAGCAGAAGAAGAAGCAGTAGAAGCATAAGAAGCAGAAGCAGGAGAAGCAGAAGTAGAAGAAAAAGAAGAAGCAGAAGCAGAGGGAGACAGAGAAGAAGGAGAAGGAACAGTATAAGGTGAAGCAGAAGGAAATGCAGAAGCAGAAGGAGAAGCAGAAACAGAAGGAGAAGAAGAAGGAGAAGTTGGAGAATCAGAAGAAGCAGAAGAAGAAGCAGAAAGAGTAGCAGAAGATGGAGAAGGAGAAGCAGAACGAGAAGGACAAGCAGGAGAAGCAGAAGAAGCAGAAGCGGGAGAAGCAGAAGAAGAAGAAGAAGAAGAAGAAGAAGAAGAAGAAGAAGAAGAAGAAGAAGAAGAAGAAGAAGAAGAAGAAGAAGAAGAAGAAGAAGAAGAAGAAGAAGAAGAAGAAGAAGAAGAAGAAGAAGAAGAAGAAAAAGAAGAAGAAGAAACAGAAGAAGGAGAAGGAGCAGAAGGAGCAGAAGGAAAAGCAGAAGCAGAAGGAGAAGCAGAAAGAGAAGCAGAAGAAGCAGAAGGAGCATGAT
>NW_012323024.1:0-1522 GCF_000151885.1 Dipodomys ordii
AGGATGGTGATGGATGAGAGAAGGAGACAAGTTGGTGATGATGGTGGATGAGAGGGATGGATGGTGATGATGGAAGAAGGATGAGAAAGTTGGTGGATGGATGGCAAGAAGGAAGACAAAGAAAGTTGGGTGGAAGGATGAGTGGATGGATGAGAAGAAGGAAGACAAAGTTGGGAGGAAGGATGGGAGGAAGGAAGACAAAGAAAGTTGGGTGGATGGATGGGAAGAAGGATGAGAAAGTTGGGTGGATGGATGGGTGGATGGATGGGAAGAAGGATGAGAAAGTTGGGTGGATGGATGGGAGGAAGGATGAGGAGAAAGAAGACAAAGTTGGGTAGATGGATGGGTGGATGGATGGGAGGAAGGATGAGGAGAAAGAAGACAAAGTTGGGTGGATGGATGGGTGGATGGATGGATGACTGGATGGATGGGTGGATGGATGGATGGATGGATGGATGGGTGGATGGATGGATGGATGGATAGATGGATGGATGGATGGATGGATGGATGGGTGGATGGATAGATAGACTGGGCTGACAGAGACAACCCCGAGACCAGGCGCAAGACGTTGGTCGCCATGTTCACTGACCACCAGTGGGTGGCCCCAGCCGTGGCCACTGCTGACCTCCACGCCCAGTATGGCTCCCCCACCTACTTCTACGCCTTCTACCACCACTGCCAGAGCGACCTGAAGCCCCCCTGGGCGGATGCGGCCCACGGGGACGAGGTGCCCTACGTGTTTGGGGTGCCCATGGTGGGCCCCACCGAGGTGTTCAGTTGTAACTTCTCGAAAAATGATGTGATGTTGAGTGCGGTGGTGATGACGTACTGGACCAACTTTGCCAAGACGGGGTAAGAGGAGAAAGTTGGGTGGAAAGAAAGAAAAAGTTGGGTGGATGGATGGGAGGAAGGATGAGGAGAAAGAAGACAAAGTTGGGTGGGTGGAAGAGGGGATGGATGGGTGGATGGATGGGAAGAAAGTTGGGTGGAAGGATGAGTGGATGGATGAGGAGAAGGAAGAGAAAGTTGGGTGGATGGATGGGTGGATGGAAGAGGGGATGGATGGGTGGATGGATGGGAAGAAGGAAGACAAAGAAAGTTGGGTGGAAGGATGAGTGGATGGATGAGGAGAAGGAAGAGAAAGTTGGGTGGATGGATGGGTGGATGGAAGAGGGGATGGATGGGTGGATGGATGGGAAGAAGGAAGAGAGTGTTGGGAGGAAGGATGGGAAGAAGGAAGACAAAGAAAGTTGGGTGGAAGGATGGGTGGATGGATGAGGAGAAAGAAGACAAAGTTGGGTGGATGGATGGGTGGATGGAAGAGGGGATGGATGGGTGGATGGATGGGACGAACGATGAGAAAGTTGGGTGCACGGATGGGAAGAAGGATGAGAAAGTTGGGTGGATGGATGGCAACAAGGAAGACAAAGAAAGTTGGTTGGAAGGATGAGTGGATGGATGAGGACAAGGAAGACAAAGTTGCGTGGATGCAACACAGGATGGATGGTGGATGGATGGGAAA